>NC_091460.1:5005307-5167807 GCF_027789765.1 Dendropsophus ebraccatus | reverse complement strand
AAACCTTTATATATGTTACAGGAGGAAGACGGGAAAGGGAGGACATGATGGAAACCTTTATATATGTTACAGGAGGAAGACGGGAAAGGGAGGACATGATGGAAACCTTTATATATGTTACAGGAGGAAGAAGGGAAAGGAGGGACATGATGGAAACCTTTATATATGTTACAGGAGGAAGACGGGAAAGGGAGGACATGATGGAAACCTTTATATATGTTACAGGAGGAAGACGGGAAAGGGAGGACATGATGGAAACCTTTATATATGTTACAGGAGGAAGAAGGGAAAGGAGGGACATGATGGAAACCTTTCTATATGTTACAGGAGGAAGAAGGGAAAGGGAGGACATGATGGAAACCTTTCTATATGTTACAGGAGGAAGACGGGAAAGGGAGGACATGATGGAAACCTTTCTATATGTTACAGGAGGAAGAAGGGAAAGGGGGGGCATGATGGAAACCTTTATATATTACAGGAGGAAGAAGGGAAAGGGAGGACATGATGGAAACCTTTATATATGTTACAGGAGGAAGAAGGGAAAGGGGGGGCATGATGGAAACCTTTATATATGTTACAGGGGGAGGAAGGGAAAGGGGGGGCATGATGGAAACCTTTATATATGTTACAGGGGGAGGAAGAAGGGAAAGGGATGACATGATGGAAACCTTTACATATGTTACAGGAGGGAAGAAGGGAAAGGGGGGACATGATGAAAACCTTTACATATGTTACAGGAGGGAAGAAGGGAAAGGGAGGACATGATGGAAACCTTTACATATGTTACAGGAGGAAGAAGGGAAAGGGGGGACATGATGGAAACCTTTTTATATGTTACAGGAGGAAGAAGGGAAAGGGGGGACATGATGGAAACCTTTATATATGTTACAGGAGGAAGACGGGAAAGGGAGGACATGATGGAAACCTTTATATATGTTACAGGAGGAAGACGGGAAAGGGAGGACATGATGGAAACCTTTATATATGTTACAGGAGGAAGAAGGGAAAGGAGGGACATGATGGAAACCTTTATATATGTTACAGGAGGAAGACGGGAAAGGGAGGACATGATGGAAACCTTTATATATGTTACAGGAGGAAGACGGGAAAGGGAGGACATGATGGAAACCTATATATATGTTACAGGAGGGAAGAAGGGAAAGGGAGGACATGATGGAAACCTATATATATGTTACAGGAGGGAAGAAGGGAAAGGAGGGGCATGGTGGAAACCTTTCTATATGTTACAGGTGGAAGAAGGGAAAGGGAGGACATGATGGAACCTTTATATATGTTACAGGAGGAAGAAGGGAAAGGGAGGACATGATGGAAACCTTTCTATATGTTACAGGAGGGAAGAAGGGAAAGGAGGGACAATTGTGGAAACCTGTATATATGTTACAGGAGGAAGAAGGGAAAGGGGGGACATGATGGAAACCTTTATATATGTTATAGGAGGAAGAAGGGAAAGGGAGGACATGATGGAAACCTTTATATATGTTACAGGGGGAAGAAGGGAAAGGGAGGACATGATGGAAACCTATATATATGTTACAGGAGGGAAGAAGGGAAAGGGAGGACATGATGGAAACCTATATATATGTTACAGGAGGGAAGAAGGGAAAGGAGGGACATGATGGAAACCTTTATATATGTTACAGGTGGAAGAAGGGAAAGGGAGGACATGATGGGAACCTTTATATATGTTATAGGAGGAAGAAGGGAAAGGAGGGACATGATGGAAACCTATATATATGTTACAGGAGGGAAGAAGGGAAAGGGAGGACATGATGGAAACCTATATATATGTTACAGGAGGGAAGAAGGGAAAGGAGGGACATGATGGAAACCTTTATATATGTTACAGGTGGAAGAAGGGAAAGGGAGGACATGATGGGAACCTTTATATATGTTATAGGAGGAAGAAGGGAAAGGGAGGACATGATGGAAACCTTTATATATGTTACAGGAGGGAAGAAGGGAAAGGGGGGAAATGATAGAAACCTTCATATGTGTTACAGGAGGAAGAAGGGAAAGGAGGACATGATGGAAACCTTTATATATGTTACAGGAGGAAGAAGGGAAAGGGAGGACATGATGGAAACCTTTCTATATGTTACAGGAGGGAAGAAGGGAAAGTGGGGACATGATGGAAACCTTTATATATGTTACAGGAGGAAGAAGGGAAAGGAGGGACATGATGGAAACCTTTATATATGTTACAGGAGGAAGACGGGAAAGGGAGGACATGATGGAAACCTTTATATATGTTACAGGAGGAAGACGGGAAAGGGAGGACATGATGGAAACCTTTATATATGTTACAGGAGGAAGAAGGGAAAGGAGGGACATGATGGAAACCTTTCTATATGTTACAGGAGGAAGAAGGGAAAGGGAGGACATGATGGAAACCTTTCTATATGTTACAGGAGGAAGACGGGAAAGGGAGGACATGATGGAAACCTTTCTATATGTTACAGGAGGAAGAAGGGAAAGGGGGGGGCATGATGGAAACCTTTATATATTACAGGAGAAAGGGAGGACATGATGGAAACCTTTATATATGTTACAGGAGGAAGAAGGGAAAGGAGGGACATGATGGAAACCTTTATATATGTTACAGGAGGAAGAAGAGAAAGGGAGGACATGATGGAAAACATGATGTTAGAGGACAACGATATTCTATGTTTTGATGTTTCAATCTCTGTCTGTATAAATAACCCCCCCCCCCCAACATACACACTTTTAACCACCAGTCTCTATCTATGTATACTCATCCTTTCCTGTATGTACCAGTCTTGATCCATTTTTATATGTATCTATACTCATTCTCCCCTGTATATACCAGACTCTATTTTTATCTATACTCATCCTTCCCTGTATATACCAGTCTCTATCTATCTATATTTAGAGATATGTGGTGGTAGCTAAAGGCTGATGGGCCCTGGTGTATAATTTTAGCTTGGGTCTCTCCCCCCCCACACACACGTTATGTCGAATTACTCTAAGGTGACGCCCCCTAATGTGTCACCATATACCACTGTCCCCCTCATGTACTGTACGACTGCCTCCACCATGTTGTAATGCCCTGTCACTGCCTCCACCTCATGTATCGCGCCACTGCCCCCTATAATTAATGGACTGTACTCTGTCATTCTCTAATCATGGTTTTCCAATCTTCGACTCCCCAGCTGAAAAACTACATCTCCCATTCAGTGCATGATGGGGGTTTTGGTTCCTCAACCTGGAGAGACACAAACTGCCAAACTACAACTCCTATTATGACTTGTCAGCAGGGCATGATGGGGGTTTTATTTTTGCAACCTGGAGAGCCACAGACGGCACAAGTACAACTCCCATCATGAACCGTTAACATGTCATTATGGGGGCCCCTCCCCCAGGCCAGATCACAACGCTGCACAGTACACAGTGAGATCTGGCCTGGGGGAGGGGCCTCAGCCCTGCCGGTGCCAGCTCATACTACTGAGGAGAGGAGGAATTCAGTGTCACGATCCCATAGCTAAACACCATATAGGTACGGCTATAGGACGCAGCAAATGTCTGGAGGAGGGGGCGCTGGTACTTGCTGTCATCTGACTAGGTAAAAGGCCCGGTCAGATGACAGCATGTGCCTTCAGTTATATCAGTGGCACAGCGGGCCCAGGACAGTCAGACAGTGTGCTGGGAGGTGCTGGGCTGGAGGTCCATGGGAGAAAGTGGCAAGGGCGGGCCACGTGGGTCCCCCTAGTGCACAGGCCTGGTCGCCTTGGCGACCGCTGCGACCCCTATAGCTACGCCCAGGGCCGGCTCCAGCTTTTTGTGGGCCCTTGGGCGACAGAGCCTCGGCAAGCCCCTTTGAGGAGCAAATCATGGAGAGACAGGCGAGGAAAGATTTGCAGCAGAAGAAAAATGCGGCTGCTGCATATCTTTCTCCTCCTGATCTCTGCAGTAGTCAGGACTCTGGAGGAGTCAGACACAGTGACAGGAATATATATATATATATATATATATATATATATATATATATATATAAAAAATGCTGGTGCTGCTAGTTCTCTAGTATACAGCTCCTTCTGTGTGTGTGTGTGTATATATACATACACACACACAGAGCAGGAGCTGTATACTAGAGAACTAGCAGCACCAGCATTATATATATATATATATATATATATATATATATATACACTATATATTTATTTATTTATAATATGAACATGGTGAGACCTCTAGTTCTCCTATATACAGGCCCTGCAGTGATATACAGTGTGTGTGTGTATATATATATATATACACACACACACACACACACACACACACTGTATATCACTGCAGGGCCTGAATATAGGAGAACTAGAGGTCTCACCATGTTCATATGATAGATAGGAGATAGGGAAATAGATAGATAGATAGATGATAGATAGATAGATAGATAGATGATAGATAGGAGATAGATAGATAGATAGATAGATAGATAGATAGATAGATAGATAGATAGATAGGAGATAGATAGATAGGAGATAGATAGATAGATAGATAGATAGATAGATAGATAGATAGATAGATAGGAGATAGATAGATAGGAGATAGATAGATAGGAGATAGATAGATAGATAGGAGATAGATAGATAGATAGATAGATGGATAGATAGATAGATAGATAGATAGATAGATAGATAGATAGATAGGAGATAGATAGATAGATAGATAGGAGATAGATAGATAGATAGGAGATAGATAGATAGATAGATAGGAGATAGATAGATAGATAGATAGGAGATAGATAGATAGATAGGAGATAGATAGATAGAGATAGATAGATAGGAGATAGATAGATAGATATGAGATAGATAGATAGATAGATAGATAGATAGATAGATAGATAGATAGATAGGAGATAGATAGATAGGAGACAGATAGATAGATAGATAGATAGATAGATAGATAGATAGATAGGAGATAGATAGATAGATAGATAGATAGATAGATAGGAGATAGATAGATAGATAGGAGATAGATAGATAGATAGATAGATAGATAGATAGATAGATAGGAGATAGATAGATAGATAGATGATAGATAGGAGTTAGGGAAATAGATAGATAGATAGATAGATAATAGATAGGAGATAGGGAGATAGATAGATAGATAGATAGATAGATAGATAGATAGATAGATAGATAGATAGATAGATAGGAGATAGATAGATAGATAGATAGATAGATAGATAGGAGATAGATAGATGATAGATAGGAGTTAGGGAAATAGATAGATAGATAGATAGATAGATAGATAGATAGATAATAGATAGATAGATAGATAGATAGATAGATAGATAGATAGATAGGAGATAGATAGATAGATAGATAGATAATAGATAGATAGATAGGAGATAGATAGATAGATAGATAGATAGGAGATAGATAGATAGATAGGAGATAGATAGATAGATAGATAGATAGATAGATAGATAATAGATAGATAGATAGATAGATAGATAGGAGATAGATAGATAGATAGATAGGAGATAGATAGATAGATAGATAGATAGGAGATAGATAGATAGATAGATAGATAGGAGATAGGGAAATAGATAGAGAGATAGATACAGATATCTAGTTGTTTTGTGTATAGAGGTCCTGCTGTAATATATATATATATATATATATATATATATATATATATCCTGCTGTAATAGATATAGATATATTACAGCAGGACCTCTATACACAAAACAAGTAGAAGAACCAGCACATACAGGACACTTAGTTTGCAGAGCCTACCTGCTGCCCTCTATCAGGTCATGTGTCCGATCACATGACCCGTGACATCATCAAAGGTCCTTCAGACTCAAAGGTCCTCTTTCCTACTCGGCTGTAGGGAAGATTTGTGATGGAAGACAGGTGCTCGGGGGCCCCAGTATGGATCGGCGGGCCCCTAACTGTCACATGCGGCCTCTAGGGGCCCAGTCCCCTTTGTTACTACACTTTTTTTTTCTTTTTTACTAACAAAAAAAATGTAGTAACAAATGGGAGTGGGCCCCTAGAGGAGCTGGGGGCCCCGGCATTTGCCCTACTTAGCCGGGTGCTGACGCCGGCCCTGGCTACGCCACTGGATATGGCAGCCCAGGGACAACACAGCGTTTGAGGGTGGGTGTAGCAGCGGGAGCAGGGGAGTGAACCATCCCCAGGGGGGGAACCAGGAACCAGTGAAATGAAGGGGCTAATAAAATCTTATAGAAGGCTTATTACACATAAAACAGGTGGCCACGCTGACCTGGAAAAGGAAGATTAAGAAGCATTCCACTTTTTTCTTTTCTCCCAGCTGCAGGATCACTGATCATTAATGGTAAGTATATGCACCAGCCAAAAGCAGAGTGAAAAAAAAAGTGGAATGCTTAAAAGAGAAGTCTGGTGAAAATCTTTATTACAGTATTGTATTGCCCCCCAAATGTTGTACAAATCACCAATATAAACTTATTACGGGAAATGCTTATAAAGGGCTTTTTTCCCTGCACTTACTACTGCATCAAGGCTTTACTTCCTGGATAACATGGTGATGTCACTTCCTGGATAACATGGTGATGTCACTTCCTGGATACATGGTGATGTCACGACCCGACTCCCAGAGCTGTGCGGGCTGTGGCTGCTGGAGAGGATGATGAGGATGAGGAACACTGAGCATCCCTCTGCCATCATCCTCTCCAGCAGCCACAGCGGGTCGTGACATCACCATGTTATCCAGAAAGTGACATCACCATGTTATCCATGAAGTGACATCACCATATTATCCAGGAAGTGACATCCCCATGTTATCCAGGAAGTGACATCGCCATGTTATCCAGTAAGTGAAGCCTTGATGCAGTAGTAAGTGCAGGGAAAAAGCACTTTATAAGCATTTCCTGTAATAAGTGTATATTGGGGATTTGTATAACATTTGGGGGGGCAATACATTTTTTTCCTTTAAGTTAATGTAACCATAGCCCTCAGTGCCAGGCAGCTGCCACCATGGAAAATGCCACCATAGATGTAACCTGATCAGGGGCTTTGCGGGCTTAACTTCACCCACCGAAAGCAATGGATGTTGTTATTGAACTAGATGACAACAAGCCTGGTGCCACACAGCAGATGTGGAAGGCCATGGGTGTACACTGGCAGGATGGATGTAAATGGGTTTCACTGGAATAACTTCACAGACAGAAAGGAAAGGATGTTGGTGGAAAAACTTCACACCTGGTGCCAAACATTACATCCAACAGCCCACGGCCACAGGCATAAGATCACAGAGGATACAAAGGGGGCACACATGGGTTAAAAAGTGTGGTGAAAGGATAACATCAAGGGGCATTGGGCAAGGGTTTCATGGTGCTTTGAATGGTTGGATGGTGTTTGGGACAGGTTAACCCCTAGACCTACACTTACACCCTGGCCACCTGACACCAGACGACCCTGGACGTAACTGTACGTCCTGGGTGTCTAAGGTGCTATGAAGCGCACTCCGATCGGCGTGGGAAGGGGGAGGAGAGAGGAGGGGTGAGGGAGTTAGAGGGCAGCAGAAAGCAGATAATTGAGGATTACAGGCACTAAGCTGGGTGACAGCTGTAATCAGAGCTCAGAGAGGTCAGTGCTGACTGTCAGAGGAGATAAAAGGTGAGGTATTTGTAGATTAACTCTTTGTTGTCCCGTTTTGGTGTTTTATTTAGCTCTCTCCATAGGAAAACAATGAAGACGGGGGGGGGGGAGAGAGCTTCAAACTGCTTTTTCATGATTTTCGGCTAATAAACCCAATTACGAAGTATCGTAAAATTGCCTGTACTATTGATTTCTGCAAAAAAAAATTCACGACAGTGACACTTTAACAAATTTTAAAATTAAGCATGGGTATCACAAGTTGTTGGCATAGCTAGGCTTAAGGAGGGAATAAAAGGTGAGGGAGGTCAGTAAGAGTCCTAAACATTTAGAGTCCTTACAATTTATAAGAATTACACAGTGGATACAAGAGGTGAAGAACAAGTAAGATGACTGTCCATATGTGCCTATATGATGCCATTATTACCATCTAACCTGAGTCTTTATTCAGTTTCAGATACTCTCCTTCTATCAGTGACTTCAAATTTCTCTGTCAGAGTCGGCTTCCCACCCAAGCATCTGCAGGATGGTTATATGAAGAAATCAAGCATTCTTGGAAAAGTTAAGAAAGTCAGCTGTATAGCCTGTAGCCCAGACGGGGAGCTCTTCTGTATCCGCTCCGGGGACCTGTACAGAGGTCCAATGCCCTCCAGTAAAGAGGTGGATTGGTTTTCAGTGGCTCAAAGAGTTGGAAAATCTGAGTGGAGCAGAGTGAAACTTATGTTCTTCCACCCCAATGGAGAGTTATATGTCACCACTCAAGATGGAGAAATGTTTAAAGGTCCACAACCAGATAATGAGGATCTGTCTTGGCAGAAAAGTCAGGCAACAAAATTAGCAGACAGGGTTTGGAATGTGTACGATGCTTTGTCCATGGATCCTAATGGCGTTCTATACGGAGTGACCAGTGATGGTAAACTGTACAAGGGAGAAGCACCGACTGATGAAAAGTCTTCATGGGAAACTTCACGTACCTTGGTTGGAGGCAGTGAATGGAATCGGCTCACTCACTTTATGGCCTTCACTCCTGATGGGAATATGTGGTGTATAGATAAGTACAATGGAAATATCTACAAAGGATACGCACCCACCCCAGAAGACCCAGCCTATCTTCTCAATGCTGAATTGTTAGGATGGGGCTATCATGAGTTCAGATTTTTTGCCTTCACGAAAGATAAAACAATCAGTGTAATTCTGAGCTTTGAATTCCTGCCCGACCAGGGGGAAAAAGTGTCTGAGAACACAAAGGTGTTAGAGGAGAAGCTCTACGACAACAGACAAGGCACAACCCCACTGACACAGGACTACATGTATGTATTCTGCCATAGGACAACCTTCTCTTACAGGATGTCATAGAAATTTGTATAGAAATGTTTAGCTCCTGATTGATTTTGCTTGGTGGACGATAAAACCCCAAAAAGAAAAGAGGCAAAAATCATTTCATTATCACTGGAAAGTAGCATTTTTTTCTCCAAAGCAATAATTCTCCAAACAACACAGCTAACAGCACAGTGGGAGGGACGCCGACACCATAACCGTGCAGCCGACCTGCAGTAATGCTCACCATGTATAGAGTAGCCTCCTATGTTCTCTGGCCAGCAGGAACGGTCCTCTCCCCCACCCTTCCTCCAACCTTGAACAAGCCATCTGGAGTGTCGGTATGTCGCATATTGTAGCACAGTGCTTCTCAATTCCAGTCCTCAGGCCTCTCCAACAGGTCATGCTTTGAGGATTTCCCATACTAAGGACACCTGTGCTAATACCTGATGCACTGAGTATAATTATATCACCTGTGCTAATACCTGATGCACTGAGTATAATTATATCACCTGTGAAATACTAAGGAAATCCTCAAAACATGAGCTGTTGGTGAGGCCTGAGGACTGGGATTGAGAAGCACTGTTGTAGCATATGCTCTGCCGGGAGTCGGCACTATGGGGGAGGGGGCCTAGAGGAGAACTCACTGACAGGAGACGCTCATGCCGGCCAGAGCAGCGGGGACAGGGCTTGTGTAGTAGATGGAGAAGAAAGTAATCCAGCTAAGCAGCATCTTCACTGACAAGTACAAGAGAGGAGCTGTCAGTGTGTGTTAAAGCGACTCTGTACCCACAATCTGACCCCCCAAACCACTTGTACCTTCGGATAGCTGCTTTTAATCCAAGATCTGTCCTGGGGTCCGTTCGGCAGGTGATGCAGTTATTGTCCTAAAAACAACTTTTAAACTGGCAGCCCGGTGCCCAACGGCCGGGGCTTAGATTGTGTATGCATTAGGCTGGCACACCCTCTCTGTCCCTCCTCCCCACCCTCTTCATCATTAGGAATGCTCCAGGCAGATTGTCTCCTATTTGTCACCTGTGTGGATACTGAGCATGGGCTGGATCGTTACGCACCTGTGCAATGTTCAGCATGTAGATAATGTTCCAGTGGCATTCCTAATGATGAAGAGGGTGGGGAGGAGGGACGGAGGGGTGGTACAAAGTTAGGGCACAGATACTCCCGTTTGACACAGAGCTGCAAGTTTAAAAGTTGTTTTTTAGGACAATAACTGCATCACCTGCCGAACGGACCCCAGGACAGATCTTGGATTAAAAGCAGCTATCCGAAGGTACAAGGGGGGGGGGGACAGATTGTGGGAACAGAGTCGCTTTAACCCCATCCTCCCCAATTGTCACTGTAGCTAGCTAGTACACTGCATCTCCTATTAGATCAGCAAACTTTGCAGCAGTCAAGTTACAGGTTACTTGCCTTCACCAGTCTCCCAGGTTAGCTCCCTCTGCTGGTCAAGGGTGGCAAATGGGAAAAATGTGAATTTAATTTTTCATATTTCTTGACAAGGGAATAAGCAACATTTTTGTTTATTAAAAAAAAACTGCATAAAAATATGAAATATAAATTTCACCTCTAGATTTAAAAAAAGTAATTCGGTGACACATTCTCTTTAAGAAGTTGTAATATGATGGCTACATTGTAGCCATAGTGTTCATAAGTGCATGTTATCCTGGGTGTACTGTATGTGATGCGTGTGATCCTGGGTGGATGTGATCCTGGGTGTATTGTATGTGATGCCTATGGTCCTGGCTGCATGTGATGCATATACGTACCTCTGGGTGCAAGTTATCCTGGCTGCATGTGATGCATATAACCCTGGGTGCATGTGATCCTGGCTGCATATGATGCATATATGTAACTCTGGGTGCATGTGATCCTGGCTGCATGTGATGCATATAACTCTGGGTGCATGTGATCCTGGCTCCATGTGATCCTGTCTGCATGTGATACATGTAACCCTGGGTGCATGTGATCCTGGCTCCATGTGATGCATATAACTCTGGGTGCATGTGATCCTGGCTGCAAGTGATGCATATAACTCTGGGTGCATGTGATCCTGGCTGCATGTGATGCATATAACTCTGGGTGCATGTGATCCTGGCTGCATGTGATGCATGTATCCCCTGGGTGCATGTGATCCTGGCTCCATGTGATGCATATAACTCTGGGTGCATGTGATCCTGGCTGCATGTGATGCATATAACTCTGGGTGCATGTGATCCTGGCTGCATGTGATGCATATAACTCTGGGTGCATGTGATCCTGGCTGCATGTGAAGCATGTAACCCTGGGTGCATGTGATCCTGACTGCATGTGATACATGTAACCCTGGGTGAATGAGAACCTGGCTGCATGTAATGCATGTGACCCTGGCTGCATGTGATGCATGTAACCCTGGGTGAATGAGATCCTGGCTGCATGTGATACATGTAACCCTGGGTGAATGAGATCCTGGCTGCATGTGATGCATGTGACCCTGGCTGCATGTGATGCATATACCTCTGGGTGCATGTGATCCTGGCTGCATGTGATGCATATAACTCTGGCTGCATGTGATACATGTAACCGTGGGTGAATGAGATCCTGGCTGCATGTGACCCTGGCTGCATGTGATGCATATACCTCTGGGTGCATGTGATCCTGGCTGCATGTGATGCATATAACTCTGGCTGCATGTGATACATGTAACCGTGGGTGAATGAGATCCTGGCTGCATGTGACCCTGGCTGCATGTGATGCATATAACTCTCGGTGCATGTGATCCTGGCTGCATTGCTTTTGCAACTAATAAGATTGACATTAAGCTTTAGGGCAGCAAACAGCTACTCATACTTGTGACTTGACTCGGGATCTTAGGCTGCATTCCCACGCTCCGTGCTCCTCACGGAACACAGACATGGAATGTCCATACCTCCCAACTTTTGCAAAGAGCAAAGAGGGACATGTGCGCCGCAGTCCCCATAGCCACGCCCCCATAGCGACCCTCCATAGCAACGCCCCCATAGCAACTCCCCTACAGTCACCACATGCTGCTGACTGAATAGTGCCCTATATAGTATCCAATCCCCCATTATAGTGCCCCATATAGTATCCAATCCCCCCAATAGTGCCCACATAGTATCCAATCCCCCCATATAGTGCCCCACATAGTAGCCAATCCCCATATAGTGCCCCACATAGTAGCCAATGCCTCATATAGTGCCCCACATAGTAGCCAATGCCCCCATATAGTGCCCCATATAGTAACCAATCCCCCCATATAGTGCCCCACATACTATCCAATCCCCATATAGTGCCCCACATAGTAGCCAATCCCCATATAGTGCCCCACATAGTAGCCAATGCCCCCATATAGTGCCCCATATAGTAACCAATCCCCCCATATAGTGCCCCACATACTATCCAATCCCCATATAGTGCCCCACATAGTAGCCAATCCCCATATAGTGCCCCACATAGTAGCCAATGCCCCCATAAAGTACCCCACATAGTATCCAATCCCCCCATATAGTGCCCCACAAAGTAGCCTATGCCCCCATATAGTGCCCCACATAGTAGCCAATGCCCCCATACAGTGCCCCACATAGTAGTCAATCCCCATATAGTGCCCCACATAGTAGCCAATCCCCATATAGTGCCCCACATAGTAGCCAATCCCCATATAGTGCCCCACATAGTAGCCAATGCCCCATATAGTGCCCACATAGTAGCCAATGCCTCCATATATGCCCCACATAGTAGCCAATCCCCCATATATGCCCCACATAGTAGCCAATCCCCATATAGTGCCCCACATAGTAGTCAATCCCCCATATAGTGCCCCACATAGTATCCAATCCCCCCATATAGTGCCCCACAAAGTAGCCAATCCCCCTATATAGTATCCAATCCCCATATAGTGCCCCACATAGTAGTCAATCCCCCCATATAGTGCCCCACATAGTAGCAAATCCCCCATATAGTGCCCCACATAGTAGCCAATCCCCCCATATAGTGCCCCACATAGTAGCCAATCCCCCCATATAGTGCCCCACATAGTAGCCAATCCCCCCATATAGTGGCCAATCCCCCCATATAGTGCCCCACATATTATCCAATCCCCAATATAGCGCCCCACATAGTAGCCAATACCCCCATTTGTGTGGCCCGACCAGAAAAACAATAAACCAGTAACTCACCTGTCCGCCGGTGCCAGCAACTCCTCTCCCGGCAGAGCGCGCACTCCCGTCATCCTTCGGGGCGGGCAGCGGGGTATACAGACACTGACTGTACCGGAAGTAATTCATGACAGAGGCTGTAGGTCACTTCCGGTACAGTCAGTGTCTGTATACCCCGCTGCCCGCCCCAGAGGATGACGGGAGTGCGCGCTCTGCCGGGAGAGGAGCTGCTGGGACCGGCAGACAGGTGAGTTACTGGTTTATTGTTTTTTTGGTGGGGCCACATATAATGCGGGACACTGGGTGCCGTCCCGGGACCACGGGACAGCACCCCGAAAACGGGACTGTCCCGCGGAATCCGGGTTGGGAGCTATGGGAATGTCTGTAACGGACTTCTCCCCCCTGTAATTAGATGCTGGGAGCGGGGGAACTGTACAGATATGCGCCATGCTGTAATGACAGCGCCGTGCGGCTGATTCATTACAGCGCGGCGCATATCTGTACAGTTCCCCCGCTCCCGGCAGATGCTGCCCTGGAGTGGGAGAGTCCGTTACAGGCATTCCACGTCTGTCCTCCGTTAGGAACACGGAACGTGGGAATGCAGCCTTAGGCCTTATTCCCACGTTCCATGTTTCTTGGATGACATGGATGTGGATGGCCTGTAGTGGAATCCCCCCCTTCCCCCGCAGAGCTGTGCCATTATAGAGCCGTACATATTCATACAGTTTTCCCCAGCATCATGTTGGGGGTGGGGACTCCACTACAGGCCTTCCACATCCGTGCCATTCGTAAAAAAGAGAACATGGAAATAAAGCCTTAGGGGGACATTCATGAAGTCCGGCATTTTTTACGCCGGACTTATAAATGTCCCCGCATCTCCGGCGCTACGGAGATTTATGTAGAGGCGGACCGCCTCTACATAAATCCCGTGTGCGTCGCTGCGCACAGCCGGAAACCTACACCACCTGAAAGGTGGAGTAGGTTTTCGGCGTATCTTTGTGCTGAAAAAATTATAAATTGCGCGGACTGAGTCCGCGTCCCCCGTAACGCCCCCTCCACACCCCCTCCCCGCCCCCCGGCGTACTCGGCGTGAAGTGCCGATATGCTAATATTTTATTCGCAAATCGGCCATTTGCGAATAAAAAAATACATGGATACATGGATATATATATATACAGCCCTTGCTGAGCTGTAGTGATACATAACTATATATAATAACTACGTGTAATAGTGATACATAACTATATAGAATAGCTACGTGTAATAGTGATACATGGATATATATAATAGCTACGTGTAACAGTGATACATGTATATATATATATACAGCCCTTGCTGAGCTGTAGTGATACATAACTATATATAATAGCTACGTGTAACAGTGATACATGGATATATATATACAGCCCTTGCTGAGCTGTAGTGATACATAACTATATATAATAGCTACGTGTAATAGTGATATTGAGCCATGTAATAGACTCAGTAAATAAGCAGTGATCTAGCAGATTGGCGCTCATTTACTATAGTGATCGGGCTGTGTAATACAGCTCTAACCCTAAGGGTATAGAACAGGGAACCTTGGCTCTCCAGCAGTTGCAAAACTACAACTCCCATCATGCCTGGACAGCATAATGGAAAGAGTACACCACTTCCTGTAGGACATACAGCAGCTGATAAGTACTGGAATACTTGATTTTTTTTAATTTTTTTACTGAAGTAAATTACAAATCTCTAACACTTTTTGGCATCGGTTGATTTGAAAGAAAAAGAATATGGGTAAACAATCCCTTTAATCCCGTATTGTGACAACTTATCGGAGTGATGGCCCCACATAGTTGCGGAGACTCATGTGTACACTATCCACAGACGTAAATTGTCATCACCAGCTCAATGTGGACAGAGGACACCTCAAAGGAAGCCAACTCATTAATCCTTCAAGGTGGACGGCAGGCAGTCACCAAAAGGTTCCCTTGTATCTACGAGAATACGAGCTCTCCTGATGGGTTTGGGTTTAATCGGGGAGCACAGGCCCCATGGGGGGGGGGGGGGCTGAGCATGTGCCCTATTGGCCCTCGCTATTATTTTATCACGAGGGGGGTCAGGGACTGAGACTGAAAGTGAATGTGACATCTGGTAGATGAGACTTTATAATGGTTTTTTTTGTCGTGTCAGGTGTAATAAATCGGTAAGGGACTTCAGCAGTTTTTCCCTGGAAAATGGATTTACCTTTCAAATGGGAGATAAAGTAACTTTTAATATGGGAATCCCTTTTATCTCCGAAGGAGCCGTAAAAATCAACACCAGCTCCACCCGAGACTGGATCTTCGCAAAGACAAAAGAAACCATGGTAAGTCCTGGAGGTTTTACTATAGAACACCTGGATCCATACTGATGGCACAGGGTATCATGGGAACCTATAATATCCAGACGCACCTGGTCTGTGGGGAGGACGGTCCTCACACCAAGAACAGCTGGGCCCTGGTCCATATAATCTGAGAGGTTCTCCATCTAGTGGTTGTCACTTTTCTGCTGCGCGATGTAGTGAGATTACACCAATGGTGGTCATACCTTACACTTTCCGCTACTACAATAGGCTGGTTATCTAAAGGGACATCATATTTCACCTCTCCGGGCACAGATGGGCGCATTGTTTGGTAGAGATTAGAGATGAGGTTGGGCCTCCCACCCTAGTGAACCCAAACCCGTCAAGTGTGGTCATAACCTTGAACATTGAGCTACAAGTGCTTGTCAGGAGCAAGTGCAGTTAAAGGGATATATGTAGCACCCTGAAGGTTCGCCCAGCCACCACCTGCTGCAAATGATGACGGCTCAAGGGGCCCAGTGTATTGCAGGATTGGGCCACTGGGCCCCCTGATGCGGTAGGCCCTGTAGCAGTTGCTATGGCTGCTATGCTGGTAGTTACGTCCCTGGATAAGAGAACCTCAAGCATGCTGGGATTCATCTGAACCCAAGCACTCGGCGTTTGACTCCCAGCATCTAAAGTAGTTGGATGCCGCCTTAGGGCTACCTGGAAAAAATGGATACAGCCATATGCCAAATCCAGATTTTCCAGGACTCCCTAGAGCTGCATCCAACTTCTTCCGACGCTGGGAGTCAAATGAGATAAAAAGGCAAACTGCACGCTGCCATTTACCCTCCTCCTAATGACGCTCCTGGTGGAGGGAAAATAGTTGGGGGACAATGTGGTGGTTGGTCTTTCACACTGATACTAGTTGCCTGTATTTCTGGGTAGTCTGCAGCCACATCAGTACACTGTGCTGACCATGTAGCCGTAGTAAGTTTGAATCTAATGCACAGACAACCTGTCACCTTGTGGAAACCAGTGTTCTAGGTGTGTTTTATAATTTTGTCATATGTATGGGGAAAAAATGGTTAAAAAACAGTTGAAAAACGGATAAAAAACGGATGTATTTGTGTGCATGCGCTTTGATCCATTTTTCCATTGACCCCACCCCATTGACCACATTTTTGTGTACGCTAAAAAAATGGATGTGAGGTGATTTTCAAGCCAGGCAGTACTGACACAAAGAGTCCAGTGATGGCCGACGAGCACCTGTACAGCTTCTGTCTCTTAGACCATCAACATCAATGTAGGAGCAGATACCCTCAGCTGACTTAGGGCCCTAGTACATGGGACAATTATCGTGCAAATTATCGTGATATTGTTCAAATTTGAATGATAATCGATTCATATAAATGCAGCAATGATCAAACGACCAACAAGAAATCGTTCATCGTTCGTTTGGTGCCGATACCAATATCATCGGTAATTGTTCACCGTAATCCCACATAGTTCCTTCATTTGCTGGGATCAGATGGAGTAACCGATCGTAGTAACGACTGGTAATGACCATCGTTCTGTATAATATGGGGAACAATTTCATGTTAATGATAAACAATCTTGTTTACAATCATTTATCTTTAACCGTTAAAAAATTGCTTGGTCCAATAGGACGTTTTTAGGCGGTAATAATAGAATAGTGTATTATCATAGGTATAGGGTGAGCTCAAGATAGTAAACTCACTCACCTGGTGAAGTTGGGCTAAACAGTAGGCTTTAGTGCAACGCGTTTCGGCCCGACTAATAGAAGAGTGAGCATTTCTCAAGCATTCTTAAGGCTCACTTTTATTTAGTCGGGCCGAAACGTGTTGCACTAAATAAACCTTACAGTAAAGAAGTGCATCAATGTCTTACTTAAAGGGGTATTCCAGGTTATTTTAACATTTACCCTACATATTTGTCTTGTAATATAATTACTATGTCTCATTGGTTTCTATTACAAATTTTTTCTCTTTCTTTCTATTTTTTCTTTTGTTACGTCCTTTCGTGACGTCACCGGACCGGAAGTGTGGGGACTTCTCTGACTCAGCCGGCCGCTAGTTAGTTATGCACTTTTAAGCTATTAGAGCCATACAAACGGTCCTCCCTGAGCACGGGACGTCACATGACTCCCCGTTCCAGAGCGGGCCTGTCAGTGTGGAGGAGGTCGCAGCCACCTCCTGTGTATTCACTCCGATCCCCTTGGCCCCCTCCCTGTGTATTCACTCCGATCCCCTTGGCCCCCTCCCTGTGTAATCACTCTGATCCCCCCGGCCCCCTCCCCGTGTATTCACTCCGATCTCCTCTGCCCCCTCTCTGTGTATTCACTCCGATCCCCCCGGCCCCCTCCCTGGGTATTCACTCCGATCCCCCCGGCCCCCCTCCCTCCCTGTGTAATCACTCCGATCCCCCCGGCCCCCTCCCCGTGTATTCACTCCGATCTCCTCTGCCCCCTCCCCGTGTATTCACTCCGATCCCCCCAGCCCCCTCCCTGTGTATTCACTCCGATCCCCCCAGCCCCCTCCCTGTGTATTCACTCCGATCCCCCAGGCCCCCTCCCTCCCTGTTTATTCACTCTGATCCCCCCGGCCCCCTCCCTCCCTGTGTATTCACTCCGATCCCCCCGGCCCCCTCCCTGCCTAATTACTTTGATACACAGATCACTCACCCTCCGGTGTACTCCTGCTGCGGCGCCGGCCACGGTCTCCGCATCTTCTGCAAGCAGCCACACTCAGCTGACAGGCGCTCTGTAAGGAGCAGGCAAATCTCTCCTGCACTCACACAGAGCGCCTGTCAGTTGAGTGTGGCTGCTTACAGAAGATGCGGAGACCGGGGCCGGCGCCGCAGCAGGAGTACACCAGAGGGTGAGTGATCTGTGTATTAAAGTAATTAGGCAGGGAGGGGGCAGAGGAGATCGGAGTGAATACACAGGGAGGGGGCAGAGGAGATCGGACTGAATACACAGGGAGGGGGCAGAGGAGATCGGAGTGAATACACAGGGAGGGGGCCGGGGGGATCGGAGTGATTACACAGGGAGGGAGGGGGCCGAGGGGATCGGAGTGAATACACAGGGAGGGAGGGGGCCGAGGGGATCGGAGTGATTACACAGGGAGGGAGGGGGCCGGGGGGATCGGAGTGATTACACAGGGAGGGAGGGGGCCGGGGGGATCGGAGTGATTACACAGGGAGGGAGGGGGCCGGGGGGATCAGAGTGAATACACAGGGAGGGAGGGGGCCGGGGGGATCGGAGTGATTACACAGGGAGGGAGGGGGCCGGGGGGATCGGAGTGATTACACACGGAGGGAGGGGGCCGGGGGGATCAGAGTGAATACACAGGGAGGGGGCAGAGGAGATCGGAGTGAATACACAGGGAGGGGGCAGAGGAGATCGGAGTGAATACACAGGGAGGGGGCCGGGGGGATCGGAGTGATTACACAGGGAGGGGGCCGGGGGGATCGGAGTGATTACACAGGGAGTGGCTGCGACCTCCTCCACACTGACAGGCCCGCTCTGGAACGGGGAGTCATGACTAACTACCGGCTGAGTCGGGGAAGTCCCCACACTTGTGATCCGGTGATGTCACGGAAGGACGTAACAAAAGAAAAAATAGAAAGAAAGAGAAAAAATTTGTAATAGAAACCAATGAGACATAGTAATTATATTACAAGACAAATATGTAGGGTAAATGTTAAAATAACCTGGAATACCCCTTTAATATAGTACACTTGCACGTTGTTATCCTGATTGATCGTGACACCAGCGCTGGTCCGAAAGGAGAACTCCCTCGTCCTCGGGTCCAGATCGGATCACTGCTCCTCATCTAGGCGGTAATAAGGAACAGGATTAATCTTCCCATGTCAGGGCCAGGGCTAGCCAACTTTAGGCTTTACCGGCATTGCATCCACACCAGTCTAGACCCACACGTCCTAGCTCTTCCACGATCTAGCTTGGACAATCACTAGTGACGGCTGGAGCAGAAGGGTTGGATTTAGAAGATGTACTAGTTGCAAATAGGGCAAAGGTCATGTGACCCGTACCTTCTGTATCTTTATATATTTTCACCAATGGTGGCAGTATCAGAAGCATTAACCCTTGCATATTCTAGCTCCTAAGTGTATAGAGATGCCGGGTACCGGACAGTCTTGGCTTTTGTTCTTATGACATCATAATACAACATGGTCACTAAAGTTCTTGTCGTCTTTGTCTTCTACAGACTTACTTTCAGTCAAGCACCAATGTCGAGGTGCCGCCTGGTAAAGCCATTCGGGTAGTGGCCTCCGTGACAAAAGCTGTAATGAATATCCCCTTCAAGGGAAAAGCCCGCACCATGTATGGTACTGAGGTGGACATTACGGGGATGTGGGAAGGGTCCTCCCATTACAACCTGGGCCTGAATCAGAAGGACTAATAAGTAGACGACCACCTGTCCCGGGATTTACCGTTTGCAGATTATTTTACGTTTAATCATGATTAAGAATGATTCCTAAGATTACGCTACCTGCTGAGATCGAAAGAAGAGTACAACGAAATCTGACATATCATTGACTAGCAAATCCATAAAATTCAGCTGCTGCAGTGGAGGAGGCTGGAGGACTCCACATACTTAGACTATGTTCACACTACGTCAGTTTCTGGACGTGGCGCGTTCCGTGAATAAGCGGCCGGAGACTTACGTAGTTTGCGTACAATGGAAAGTATACGATGTACGGCTGCACAGTTCACACTACGTACGAACTTACGCCCGGATCGTATGCGGCGCCGTAAAGAATGAACCAGACCATTGTTTGAGGACAGAAATGCCGTAACTTACGCCCGTAGCGTAACATGCGGTCCCGTACGGAGTGGTGATTACTTCAGTTTTGCACTTTGATTTGGCGATCCAAAGGGTTCTGTGGGGTGTCCGGGGCTAGGCAAAGATTTCCAAGTAAAAGACCGCTGTCAGATTGCTACGTAGGGCGCTCGGGAAGCGTAAGTAGGCGACGGGCAAAAGTTCGCGGACCGTACGTAGCCGGCCGCAACTTACGTAAATCCCCGGCCGGAGTTTAACACATATATGTCCGGCCGCGAAAAATATGCGGCCGGACATATACGTAGTGTGAACATAGCCATAAAGTGTAACTACCATTTAAAAAAACTTCTGACATGTCGTAGCGACATATGATAAGTGTAGATCGGTCGGGGTCCGGCTGCTGAGAATCCTGCCAATCGCTAGAATGAAGGGGCTGCCGCACGCTCTGCCCCTTCATCTCTGCTACAAGGAGCTGAATTCCGGAGACTGTACGTATTTCTTCAAATCAACTAGTGCCAGAAAGAGATTTATGATTTACTTCAATTTAAAAAATCTCCAGTCTTCCAGTACTTATCAGTTGCTGTATGTCCTGCAGGAAGTGGTGTATTCTCTCCAGTCTGACACAGTGCTCTCTGCTGCCACCTCTGTCCATGTCAGGAACTGTTCAGAGCAGCAGCAAATGCCCACACAAAACCTCTCCTGCTCTCCAGACTGAAGAGAATACACCTCTTCCTGCAGGACATACAGCGGCTGATAAGTACTGGAAGACACAAGATTTTTTTAATAGAAGTAAATTACAAATCTCTAGCACCAGTTGTTGTGAAACAGAACTTTTTTTTTTCTGAACCACCCCTTTAACCATTTCAAGGTTATGATGAGTACTGTAAGTAGGCTAGCCCCTCTACTACCTGGGGGCCACCCAAATGACGAGACCTTTAGGACATACGGATACAGCTCCAGCCATCTCCATGTAGCAGCTTTAGAGAGAAATCAAAGACTCGCTTGCTGCTTTACGTTTCTGAATAATTTCTAATAAACCTTAGATGTGATTGCTCATTCTGTGTATTATTATTATTATTATTATTATTATTATTATCTGTATAATTCACTAAAAAACCCATCACATGACATCTGGTCTGGATAAGGGGGTAGTGCTCATATTAAAGGGCTATTTCACGTTTAGGCACCTAGATGGGCTCGTTTTCCGGTCTCGCATAAAGTCCTGCCACTGTTCACCCCGCACTCCCTTCAATCAGTGTAAAAACGAAATGATAGAAATCTAGGTCATAGGCTCACTTTAAGGGACTCACCTTGTACATTATTATAGAGGCTGCCATTTTGCCTGAGCTGTTTTACCAGCATGTAGTAATTTGCTATACTGCAACCACCATGGGCCATAGGACACCCATCATCCATCATCACCCATCATCTTTGCAGGATATATGTGGTAATCCAGGGGTTGCTAGGTGGGATTTGCAAGGGCAAGGGTTGCGGTACCGCTTCGGCACTTGTCACTGAGTGGTGTATGTCCTCCCTGGGTCCCAGAGACCTGCCTGGAAAAAGGTTGCAGACAGGGCCGGACTGGGAATGCACACAGGCCCACTTGCCGTGCAGTGAAAAATTATGAGAGGATGTTGTGAGTGCAGCGCGGCTACATGTTGTATCATCACGGCCATGACTGGAATTACAGATAATAACACAGTAAATGGGGTCAGAAGCTTCTGTCTCTGTACTGTGTCGTGGTGCTGCAGTTACAGGTCCTCACCACTACACAGTGTACAGAGACAGACTGCTTCCGGCCCCGGTCACCGTGCTGAGTTTAAAGGGGTACTCCGGCGGGGGACATTTTTTCCTGGGAACGGGGATGAGGTGGCTGAGGGAAACGACGTCCACTCACCTCCCCGGTGACCGGAGCGCCGCGATGTGGGACCCGCCGCTTAAACCGGGGAGGTGAGTGGACGTCGTTTCCCTCAGCCACCTCATCTCCGGTCCCAGGAAAAAAATGCCCCCCCCCCGGGGTACCCCTATAACACCACCACCACATACTGACTAATACCACCGCATACTGGTTAATACCACCACATACTGACTAATACTACCACATACTGACTAATACCACCACATACTGACTAATACCTCCACATTATGACTAATACCACCACATACTGGCTAATACCACCGCATACTGACTAATACTACCGCATACTGACTAAATACCACCACATACTGCCTAATATCACCACCACATACTGACTAATACCACCACATACTGACTAATACCACCACATACTGCCTAATATCACCACCACATACTGACTAATACCACTGCATACTGACTAATGTCACCACATACTGACTAATGTCACCACATACTGACTAATGTCACCACATACTGACTAATACCACCGCATACTGACTAATACCACCGCATACTGACTAATACTACCACATACTGACTAATACCACCACATACTGCCTAATATCACCACCACATACTGACTAATGTCACCACATTCTGACTAATGTCACCACATACTGCCTAATATTACCACCACATACTGACTAATACCACTGCATACTGACTAATACCACAACATGCTGACTAATGTAACCACATTCTGACTAATGTCACCACATACTGCCTAATATTACCACCACATACTGACTAATACCATTGCATACTGACTGATACCACAACATACTGACTAATGTCACCACATACTGACTAATGTCACCACATACTGACTAATGTCACCACATACTGACTAATGTCACCACATACTGACTAATGTCACCACATTCTCACTAATACCACCACATACTGACTAATAGCACTGCATACAGACTAATGACTTCGCATACTGACTAATACCACCACATAATGACTAATGCTACCGAATAACATCCACTGTACACAGATCACTATCACCTTATACAGTCATATAGAGGTGGATGCAGCTCCACACAGGTTCTGTACACCATACTGTGTATATTACAGTTACATCAGGTTACTCACAGGGGATGTCTTCTTTGATCAGAGTTCTTGCCTTTTCATTTTCTGTCCCTCTTTTGTTGTGCCCCCTATAGATGGCCCCCTTATGTTGTCCCCCTTATAGAAGGCCCCCCCCATGTTGTCCCCCTCTTAAAGATGCACCCCCTCTCCCCTATGTTGTCCCCTTATAGGCCCCCTCTCCCCTTATGTTGTCCCCTTATAGGCCCCCTCTACCCCTATGTTGTCCCCTTATAGGCCCCCTCTCCCACTATGTTGTCACCTTATTGGCCCTGTCTCCCCCTATGTTGCCCCCCCCTAATAGATGGCTCCCTCGCCCCCTATGTTGCCCCTCCCTTATAGATGGACCCCTCTCCCCCTATATTGTTCCCCCCTTATAGATGGCCCCCTCTCCCCCTATGTTGTCACCCCCTTATAGATGGCCCCTTCTCCTCTCCCCCGCCCCTTATAGATGGCCCCTTCTCCTCTCCCCCGCCCCTTATAGATGGGCCCTTCTCTCTCCCCTCCCTTATAGATGGCCCTTCTCCTGTCCCCACCCCTCATAGATGGCCCCTTCTCCTATCCCCACCCCTTATAGATGGCCCCCCTCCCCATGTTGCCCCCCTTATAGATGGCCCCCTCTCCCCCTATGTTGCTCCCCACCTTATAGATGCCCACCATGCTGTCCCCCAATGTTGTCCCCCTCTCCCCTATGTTGTCCCCTTATAGGCCCCCTCTCCCTCTATGTTGTCTTCTTATAGGCCCCCTCTCCCCTTATGTTGTCCCCTTATAGGCCCCCTCTCCCCCTGTGTTTTCCCCTTATAGGCCCCCTCTCCCACTATGCTGTCACCTTATTGGCCTCGTCTCCACTATTTAAGGAGGTTACTTATTAAGTAGTTACTTGACTTGGAGACTAGGTGGGCTACTTTAAGGGGACCTATCCAGACAATTAAAGTACTAAGTTGTAAGGGACTCTGACCACTTTAGTTTGGTGGCAATATACTTGAAGAGAAGTACCTGTATCCACAGCTATGACAATCTGCATATTGCTGGTCAATGGCACCAAGTGACATGATCAGGGAACATAGGCCCCACTAAAAGCTGAGATAGGTGTCAGGGC
Organism: Dendropsophus ebraccatus; assembly: GCF_027789765.1. Classification (NCBI taxonomy): domain Eukaryota; kingdom Metazoa; phylum Chordata; class Amphibia; order Anura; family Hylidae; genus Dendropsophus; species Dendropsophus ebraccatus. The sequence continues at coordinate 5,143,450 of NC_091460.1, read as the reverse complement.
AATCCTTTAGGTTCTAGTGAAGTGCAGTAGAGTAATTCAGCTTAATTGCTCTTTCCCAACTGCTGTCAGGTTGAAGCTGCTGGGGAAGTTGCAGGACTTTGTAGAGAAGGAAAGATAAAAGTCTTCATCCCCATCAACAGCAGCCACACTGCAGATTCACTAGCCCAATATAGCTAGGGTGCAGGAGTGCTTAAATGAAGGAGAATAAGGATCTGCACCCTCTTACCCCGCATGGGGCCCTGGCCAACTGGCCAGGCCCTAGAAAGTTTCTCAATAAGTCAAACTGTTCTGGCTATTACTACACTGACTTTTAATGTACTATAGTGTCAGGATACACATCTTGCTACGATAGTATGAGGTCCTAGGTCCCTGCGCTGGATTGAGCAGACTTTACAAGACTTCCCAGAATAGTTCTGCGTTACAGTAGGATACGTAGACGGAACTGCTGCTTTGTCCTACTGGGGTTAGTACCTAATCTCAATTATACTGCCCTGTGTGTTGTTGAAGGTATCCCTGGTCGGGCAGTATTAGGGTACTCGATGGTACTCGTTACTCGGACGAGCATCTGGCGATACTCGAGAAAATCTCATCATCCGTTTGGGCGCAATTTCTCAGCTAATAAACATGCAGAAGACTCTTTGGTACATACTGCGATCATGTTGGACCCATACATGTCGATAGCAGCGATTGGTTGGCCAGATCAGATGACCCTGCCACATAAAAATCGAGCCCGCTGAGGCTCGGCTGACATGCATGCTGGAAGAGATTAGGGACAGAGCTGCTGCTTGTCAGGGAGAGCGTTAGGGAGGTAATTAGCGTTCCAGTAGGCAGGGAATACTAACCAAAGAACCAAATAGCCCTTGTAAGGGCTATATGTCGTTTTTAATTTGTATTACTACAGACTGCTGGCTGGGACTTGCAGTGCAGCTACCACAAATTCAGCAACACACTGTATTGATCGTCTTCTGGCAGAAAGGGGACATAGGTGTTGCATAAGCTTAAGTTTTTCAAAAGCAACTACCACTTATACTATGCAGTGCTAAACACAAGTAGGGCAGAGTAGCTACAAAAGAATACCCTGGTACACATCTACAAAGTGCAGGACAGACTCCTAAAAAAATAGGAGCTGATCCCAGTACGACAAAGCTACCGTAAAGAAGGTCTGCGTATCCTATTGCGCATTACAGGGAACTGGGACACCTCGCTACACTCAAATAATGACCACTAGGGGGCAGAAGGCGGTCAGACATTGTCTAAATGTGAGTATGAGTATCACTTCAAAAGTAAAGATATCTACCAAGGTTCCAGCATAGTACAAGGCTACATTGGGCTTTAGGGATCCTCTATCCTTACCTTCTACAATGCACTACTACTTCTTCTGTTCTTCTCTACACCTACCTTAAGCACTAAGTTAAGCATTCAAGCCTGTATCCAGATTAATATTGACTGTAAAACGTGTACTGTTAACTTGCAAAACCTCTACAGTAAAGTTGTTCTATTTCTATATCAACACTCGGGACTCTGTCTATCTCTGCTTGCACCTGCACCTATGCACACACCACCGCACACCTTGGGTTATTTTTCCCCCTTCTGTGGGTGGCGGTATCGACATCCCGGATGGGTCAGTTGCCACTCCAGGTTGCCGTGACAAGAGCCCAAGGGACCCATAACAAACCTGGAGGTTACCGACCATTTGGGGACACAAACCGGCAATATATAAAACAGGTACCAACATCACATTTGTGTGCTGGACTAGCACTGGTGGCAACATCACTGGCTGAAAACCACACTTGGCCAAATGTTTTTCCATTTAATAAGTAATCCTTATATAGGTTCTTCTCCCTATGTGCATGACCTTATATTTATCAGTGCTGAACCTGTTCTATCTGTAATAAGCCTTCTATAGGATTTTCTTATTAGCCCCTTCATTGCACTGGTGAAATGGCTCCACCACTCGGGAATGGTTCCAGCAGGTTTAGATCTGGATCATAATTTACTCCTGCGAGCAGGCATAAATCATGATAAATGTGGCATGGGAGGAGGCTACGCCCCCTCTCTGCCTCGCCACGCCCACCCCCTGCCCCGGGCAAGTGCGGAATACAGCAGGCGTATGCCAGGGAGAAAGGGTGAATCTGTGACATCTGCCTGGCGTACAGCTCGGGCAGACATTTCCTAAATGTCCCCCAGAGACAGCAGCACAGCCCCCCTGCTCCGTCTAGTCTGCCCTCTTAGCATTTTCACATACATGAAGACTGCAAAAAAGGGGGTAGATACATGAAGACAGCAACAATGGAGGTACATACATGAAGATTGCAAAAAAGGGGGTACATTCATAAGCAGAATAGACTAGAAAAAGGGGGTACATACATGAAGACAGCAAAAAAAGGGGTATGTACATGAAGACTGCAAAAAAGGGGGTACATACATGAAGACAGCAACAATGGGGGTACATACTTGAAGACTGCAAAAAAGGGGGTACATTCATAAGCATAGTCATGTGCCACAACAAAGGGGGTACAAACATGAAGATTGCAACAAAGGGGGTGCAAATATGAAGACTAGAAAAAGGGGGTACATACATGAAGACTGCAAAAAAGGGGGTACATTCATAAGCATAGTGATGTGCCACTGGTGACCTCAGAGGGATTGTGACACCCCCCCCCCCCCTTACTGCTGGCAATGTAAAAATGTAAAGACACATTTAGCCTTATATTACAAAGTTGTATCACTTTATTAAATTATATATTTCATATATACAGTTATATACACTAAGAAGTAAAACTGTAATAACAATAACTGAAACAAAGAAGAACAAAGAGAAGAGAAAGATATAAAAGCAGATAAAATAGGAGACAAAGGTGATGGAGAAGTATGGAAAACATAAAACAGAAGAAGAAGAATCCATGGGGTCAGTGGAGAGTGGTTACCTGTGTCTGTCATTGTGGATCTCGCTGAGGAGAAGACTGCAGGTCACTGGGGAGAAGACTAAAGGACACTGAGGAGACTGTGTTTACACGGAACGATAATTCTCCAGATTGTACGATTAACGATTAATGTAAAATTGGTAAACGACTGTTTACACGGAACGATCTGCGAATTTTTTGCGAATGACGAACGATGATTTTAGAACATGTTGTAAGATCAAAATGAACGATTTCTCGCTCGTCACTTGATCGTTCTCTGTTTACACGTACAATTATCATTCGAATTTGATCGTTATCGTGCAAATTCGCATAATAATCGTTCCGTGTAAATGCAGCATTAGATTCTTATATGATCTAGATATAGAGAGTGTGGGAATCTTCACCAGTCATGGTGAGGGTCTCTGGTGTCCTCCTCCTTCTTCTCCATCATGTGGCCTCCTCCCTGTGTGTCCCGATATGTTAATGTTTATCATGTTTACTTTCTACCTCCTGCTCTATGACTTGCAGATTGAAATATTCTCATTTCTATTATTATCAGCCTGTTGTTCGTCACATTGTGTACAGAGAACATTAGTTTATTTGCACTCGTCATGGGGCCATCATCTTTGTAGCTTCTCCCAGAATTGTTTGATTTTCACACAATAAGAGAAGCCGGTGAGAAATTTTCTTAGCTGGGAAGAAGGTAAGGTGAAGGGGTGTTGCATTTGGACACACATATGATCAGTGTCGAACTGGGGTTCCTTGGGCCCACCAGAGGAAATCACTCTTGGGGACGACCCCTCAGCCACCACACTTATCTATTGTCCAGCATCGGGGTATGTACCCAACTCCTCCAGCTGCAACAGCACGGCTCCACTGATGGATTGCCCGCTCAGCCAGTCAGTGACTGGGGAAATGTCCTGCGCAGTCCATCAGCCAAGTATGTGACATTGCAGCTGGAGGACCTTCAGGTGGCTGGTGGCTTTCAGCCTGGTGATTCTGGATGAAAGTTGACATGGAGGACTCCTACTGTTAAGACACAAATGCCACCAATATGTGTATGTTGTCTCTATGTTCTTGGCTCTGGATCATTGTGGAGTGTTCTCTTACATTGCCTCCTTTTCGTAAGGACTGTTTTTTTAATGGATTGATTAAAGTTAGTGTTTCTGTAAATTTATTGTACTGGTGGTGGTTTTGGTTGCCTGGATTGGCCTTAACTCTTAACATCACTCACCACAGGCCCCGCCCCTCCATGACGTCATAGGCACATAGACCACGCCCCCTCACCGCCCATTGGAACAGGCTGGCCTAAAGGTCTAGGCCCCACCCCCTCTAGGTTGGCCCATACCCATGGGCGTCCAGGGGCGTGGCCTATGTGTTGGTGCCGTCACAAAGGGGGGACACCAACGGTGGCTTTGTGGGCAGGGCTAAGTGGTGGTAATGCCGCGAAGCCCCACCAACTTAGCACAATCTGCAGTTGATAAAAGATCACTTTTTACCTAAACAAGCACCATGACGTATGATATAAAATAAGGTATGAAAACTGCTAAATTTGCCCATTACACCTGTGTAGAGAAGTCAGAATGCAAAAAGGGGGTGACAGTGTCACTTTAAATTCTCTGTAATGCTCGACAGTACAATTTAGTATCAAATGCAATTGAAGTCATTGGGAGATGCACACTTATTTCTTAGAATCCTAAATTCGACCACTAGGAGGTCATCAAGTCCACAATGACACCTCAGAAAATGATGCAAACACTTCTGAAATGCAACTGGGACAGCAGGGGAAGCATGCCTGGGTGCATCTAACACGCCAAAGTCGCAGCATTATTCCACTATCACAGCCTCTCAACTCAACACTCCAAACACAATATAACCTCTATGTTAAGTGGAAAAAATACATGGAAACCTTCTTTCCTCTACATTGGCATGGACAGAAAGCCAAATTTAAAGCAAAAGAAAAAATTTCCTGCACCCCTTTAAATCATGTTTCCTATGACAACCACAGATGGCATAAGCAATGGGGAAATCAAACAGCAACCACCGTTAACTGTCATTATGTATTTGTGTGTGTGTGTGTGAGATGTGGTCAGACATGTCCTGTTAAAATTAAGCCATCTGGCACTTCGGCGCTCCATTTATTACACATAAAGGGGTGTGGGTCTCATGGAAACAAATTGAGTTTGAGGCCCTTGAGGTGAGCCCTCCAAAAATGTAGTTAAAGGTTCTAGAGGTGAACCCTTGAGGTGAGGCCACAATAATAATTAATTGAGTTTCCGTCCCTTGAGATGAGGGCTTACCTCAAGGGCCTCAAAGTGAATTTTTGGAGGGCTTCATAAATCAATTTTCAGGCCCTTGGGGTGAGACATCCAAAAATTTTATTTGAGGCCCTTGAGGTGAGCCCTTCAAAACAAATTTTCACACCCTTGAGGTGAGACCTCCAAAAATTGACTTTGAGGCCCTTGAAGTGAGCCCTCTAAAAACTAAGTTAGAGGCCCATGAGTTAAGCCCACAATAATAATTAATTGAGTTTGAGTCTCTTGAGGTCAGTTTACAGGCAGGTACGCTTATCTGTGATAATACCCCTGGCTTCAAAGAACACACTCGTAAAGGGACAGTGCTAGCTGTGTGTCCAGCTTGGACACCCAATAATTGTAGGTTACAGATGGATCGGGGAGGACAGTGTTATGGTCTGCCAGGTACTCCCTCAACATCCGCCGATTCTTGTCCCTCCTGCTGACACTAGGACCGGCATTGGTGGAAATTTCCTGAGGGGGTGCAATGAAACACCTTGGAGAGTGTTCCCCTCCTGTTTCTGAACCTGCTGCATGTTTTCACACTTGGCCAGAAGTATGCTCTTTGCCACCAACAATGTTAGGTGGGAACATTTCCATCATGTTTTAAATCAGGTCCTTGTGGTATTCCACCAACCTATTGATCCTTTCCACTACCAGAAAAAGAGAGGATACGTTGTCCTTATACTGGGGGTTGAGGAGTGCGAAGATCCAGTATTTTTTGCATGCCAGAATGTGGGCAACACATTTGTCCCGGGAAAAGCAGCCTGACATGAAGTAAGCCACGTGTGCCAGATTCTGAAGAAGCATGACTTTGCTGCCCCCACCAGGAGGATAACTCAACATCTCCTCCTCCGCCTCCTCCTCTTCACTGAACAAATGGAATGGACCCAACTTCAGTACTACACTCTGCAGTATAAACAAAAGTTTCCTTCTCCTTCTCCTCCTTAATAGCCTCCTCAGACTCCTTCTAAAATTGTGTATTAAGTCGACTCTGTACCCACAATTTTGCCCCTCCTACCCGCTTGTAGCTTCTTATAGTTGCTTTTAATCCAAGATCTGTCCTGGGGTCTGTTCAGCAGGTGATGCAGTTATTGTCCTAAAAAACAACTTTTAAACTTGCAGCCCTGTGTCAAATTGGCATGGCCAGGAGTGTCTGTGCCCTAGACTTGCACCACCTCTCCGTCCCTCCTCCCCACCCTCTTCACCATTAGGAATGCCCGTAACCACCGCACGTTGCCCATAACCACCGCACGTTGCCCGTAACCACCGCACGTTGCTAGTGACCCCCTCCAGATTGTCCGTAATCACCCCAGATTGTCTGTAACCACCCCAAATTACATGTACCCACCCCAGATTACCTATAAGCACTTCAGTCTATCCGTAACAATCCTAGATGTCTGTAACCCCCCCAGGTTGCCCGTAACCACTGCAGGTTGAGTATAACCACTCCAGGTTGCCCGTAATCATGCCAAATTACATGTAACCCCCCGAGATTGCACGCAACCACCGCAGGTTGCCTCTGACCACCGCACCTTGCCTCTGACCACCTCACCTTTCCTCTGACCACCCCACGTCGCCTCTGACCACCCCACGTCGCCTCTGACCAACGCACGTCGCCTATGACCACCGCACATCGCCTCTGACCACCGCACATCGCCTTTGACCACCGCGCGTCGCCTATGACCACCGCACCTTGCCTCTGACCACCGCACGTCGCCTATGACCAACGCACCTTGCCTCTGACCACCGCACCTTGCCTTTTACCACCCCAAACAGCCAGTGACCCCCTCCAGATTGCCAGTAACCACGCCAGATTACAGGTACCCACCTCAGATTACCTATTAGCACTTCAGTTTATCCATAACCACAGCAGGTTGCCTGTAACCACCCCAGATTGTCTGTAACCACCCCAGATTGTCCGTAACCACCCCAGATTGTCCGTAACCACCCCAGATTGTCCGTAACCACAGCAGGTTGTCTGTATTCATGCCACGTTGCCCGTAACCACCCCAGGTTGCCTGTAACCACCCCAGGTTGCCTGTAACCACCCCAGGTTGCCTGTAACCACCCCAGGTTGCCTGTAACCACCCCAGATTGTCCGTAACCACCCCAGATTGTCCAAACCACCCCACATTGTCCATAACCACCCCAGATTGTCCGTAACCACCCCACGTTGCCTCTAACCACAGCAGTTTGCCTGTAACCATACCAGATTGTCTGTAACCACAGCAGGTTGTCCGTATTCACCCCACGTTGCCCGTAACCACCCCAGGTTGCCTCTAATCACCCCAGGTTGCCTGTACCCACCCCAGGTTGCCGTAACCACAGCAGGTTGCCTGTGACCACCCCATGTTGACCATATCCACCCCAGATTACCCGTAACCACCCCAGATTACCCGTAACCACCTCAGACTGCCCGTAACCACCTCAGACTGCCCGTAACCACCTGTCAGGATGGTATCTTTGCGGAGCATTATGCGCCCCTCGGCTCATGCTGTGCGGCCGAGAAGGCGCTGATATTCTTGTCTTCTGTTTATGTGTTTTTGTTTGCAGTGTGTGAACACTGGTTTATATGCTCACCTTTGTTGGGAGACACACCCGACTTCACCTGCTAAGTTCTGTCTGGCCATGTCTGGGTTAATCTGTGTTTTGGTTCTGCTGTGACTGACAGGTCTTCCTGCCAGTGGATCTGTCTTGTTCTCAGGTGTCTGTGCTTGGAGATCAGGGGGATGGTCCAATTATGTTCTGGATCAGAACCCTGGCCTCCTATATAACTTCCTCAGTCTCAGCACTCATTGCTGGTTATTGACTTAGTCTCTGCCTGCTTGTGGATTCTGTTTCTTTGCATCTCCTGACTACTGCTTTGTATCTCTGACCTCCCTTGCTTGCTGCCTGCCCCTGATCATATTGCCTGTTTTCTGATTACGCCTTTGGATCCTGATTTTGTACTTTTGCTGCCCGACTGTTGTGACCCGGATTGTGGACTATTCTTCATTGTGTTTGTCTGTCTGTTTTGTATTTGTGTCCCACCTAGCCAGTGCAGGGACTGCCGCCCAGTTGCTCGCCGCCATCTTAGGGCGGATAGTGGTAAGTAGGTAGAGGACAGTGGGCGGGGCTGAGCTTAGGGCTCACTGTCTTGTCTTGTCCTGCTGTCTGGTTCCTAACAGAATAACCAGCCATACTTTTTTTTTTTTTTTTTCTCTCCACCTTGCTATGGACCCCATGGAAGCTCTGGTTCAGCAAATGCAAAGTCTCAACCAGCTTGTTCTGGACCTTACGCAACGGGTGCAGCAGGTAGAGTCTTTCCTGGGCCAAAATGCCATGCTATCTGCTGCTGCTCCCCCAGAACCTCCAGTGCAGCTTCCTGATAGGTTCAAAGGCGAGAGAAGGGCCTTTCGAATCTTCAGAGAGGGATGTAAGTTGTTTTTTAGACTTTGTCCCCGGTCCTCTGGGGATGAGAGCCAGAGAGTGGGCATTATTATGTCCCTCTTACAAGGACCTCCGCAGGAGTGGGTATTTTCTTTGCCTCCAGATGCCACTGAATTGTCTTCTGTGGATCAGTTTTTCTCGGCATTGGAATTACTGTATGATGACCCTGACAGGGCAGCAGCAGCTGAGAGACAGTTGACAGTTTTGAGACAGGGCAAGCGACCTGTGGAGGAGTATTGTGCTGAGTTCCGCCAGTGGTGCGTTCCATCTGGGTGGAATGATCCTGCGCTTAGATGCAAATTTAAGCAGGGGTTATCTGATGGCATTAAGAGATGCCTGGACAGGACATCCAGATCCTTCTACCCTAAAACAGGCCATGAATTTGGCTATTCGCATAGACCGTAGGCTCCGTGACAGACATAGGGAGAAAGTAGGCTCTGACCCTTCTAAGACCTCTGTCCCCTGCTCTGTCAAAAACTCTGTTGATAGCCCTGATATTCATGAGGACGAGCACATGCAGCTGGAACTATTGGACGCCAGGACTAGGCGAGAATACCGGAGACACAACGGTCTATGTTACGACTGTGGTGACAGTGGCCATAACATCAGTTTCTGCCACAAGCGTCCCAAGCGGCAAGCTAACCGGCTCCCGGATCTTCGGCGTTCAGGTGACTCCCAGGAAGGTCACTTGGGCGCACAGGTACCCTCATGTGAAATTAATATTTCAAGTCCTACTGTAACTGATTTGCCTGTATCTGATGTGAATTTATCATGTTCTTCTGCTCGTCCTGTCAGTAAGCCTGTTCTCCATGCCATGGACTCTTCTTCTGACGAATGGGAGTCAGATGGCAATCTTCTAAGTGAAGTTGAGTTCTGTGAGGGTCCTGAGGCCCCTCGTAAAAGGGGGGGTACTGTCAGGATGGTATCTTTGCGGAGCATTATGCGCCCCTCGGCTCATGCTGTGCAGCCGAGAAGGCGCTGATATTCTTGTCTTCTGTTTTTGTGTTTTTGTTTGCAGTGTGTGAACACTGGTTTATATGCTCACCTTTGTTGGGAGACACACCCGACTTCACCAGAGCCAGAGAGTGGGCATTATTATGTCCCTCTTACAAGGACCTCCGCAGGAGTGGGTATTTTCTTTGCCTCCAGATGCCACTGAATTGTCTTCTGTGGATCAGTTTTTTTCGGCATTGGAATTACTGTATGATGACCCTGACAGGGCAGCAGCAGCTGAGAGACTTTGGATCCTGATTTTGTACTTTTGTTACCCGACTGTTGTGACCCGGATTGTGGACTATTCTTCATTGTGTTTGTCTGTCTGTTTTGTATTTGTGTCCCACCTAGCCAGTGCAGGGACCGCCGCCCAGTTGCTCGCCGCCATCTTAGGGCGGATAGTGGCAAGTAGGTAGAGGACAGTGGGCGGGGCTGAGCTTAGGGCTCACTGTCTTGTCTTGTCCTGCTGTCTGGTTCCTAACACCACCTCTAGATTACCCGGAACCACCCCAGGCTGTCCGTAACCACCCCACATTACCTGTAATCTAATTTTTTTATTTTATTTTAGTAACTGTGCTATTCTAATAACTATTACTAGCTGCGGTTTTGCTCCAGCAAATTGGCGCTCCTTCCCTTCTGAGCCCTGCTGTGTGCCCATACAGTGGTTTATGCCCACATATGGGGTACCGTTGTACTCAGGAGAACCTGTGTTACAGATTTTGGGGTACATTTTTTCTCCTGTTCCTTGTGAAATTTAGAAATTTCAAACTAAACCAACATATTATTGGGAAAATTCAAGTTTTTCATTTTTACTGGCCAATTTTGAATACTTTCCTCTAATACCTGTGGGGCCAAAATGCTCATCCTACCCCAAGATTAATTCTTTGAGGGGTGTACTTTCCGAAATGGGGTGACTTTTGGGGGGTTCTATTCTGTAGACATTACAGGGGCTCTGCAAACGCACCTGGTGCTCAGAAACTTCTTCAGAAAAATCTGCACAGAAAATGCTAATTGGCGCTCCTTCCCTTCTGAGCCCGGCTGTGTGCCCATGCAGTGGTTTATGCCCACATATGGGGTACCGTTCTACTCAGGAGAACCTGCTTTACAGATTTTGGGGTACATTTTCTCTCCTGTTCCTCGTGAAATTGAGAAATTTCAAACTAAAGGAACATATTATTGGAAAAATTCGAGTTTTTCATTTTTACTGTCTACTTTTGAATACTTTCCTCTAATACCTGTGGGGTCAAAATGCTCACCACACACCAAGATGAATTCTTTGAGGCGTGCACTTTCCAAAATGGGGTGACTTATGGCGAGATTTTACTCCGATGGCACTACAGGGGCTCTGCAAACACACCTGGCGCTCAGAAACTTCTTCAGCAAAATCTGCATTGAAAAAGCTAATTGGCGCTCCTTCCCTTCTGAGCCCCGCTGTGTGCCCATACAGTGGTTTATGCCCACATATGAAGTACCTTTTTACTCAGGAAAACCAGCGTTACAAATTTTGGGGTACTTTTTTTCTCTTGTTCCTCGTGAAATTGAGAAATTTCAAACTAAACGAACATATTATTGGAAAAAATTAGAGTTTTTCATTTTTACTGTCTAATTTTGAATACTTTCCTCTAACACCTGTGGGGTCAAAATGCTCATTCTACCCCAAGATGAATTCTTTGTGGGGTGTACTTTCCAAAATGGGGTGACTTATGGGTTTTTTTCTCTCTGCTGACACTACAGGGGCTCTGCAAATGCACCTGGCGCTCGGAAACTTCTTCAGCAAAATCTGCAATGGAAAAGCTAATTGGCGCTCCCTTCCTTCTGAGCCCCACTGTGTGCCCATACAGTGGTTTACGCCCACATATGGGGTACCATAGTACTCAAGAGAACCTATGTTACAAATGTTGCGGTGCTTTTTCTCTCATGTTCCTTTTGAAAATGAGAAACTTTAATCTAAACGTATATATTATTGAAAATTTTTCATTTTTCATTTTTTTACGGCCTAATGGTGAATACTTTCCTCCAGCCCCTGTAGGGTTAAAATGCTCATTATACCCCTAGATTAATTCTTTAAGGTGTCTAGTTTCCAAAATGGGGTCACTTATGGGGGTTTCCAGTATACAAGCCTCCTAAATCAACTTAAAATAAGAACTGGTCCCTAAAAAAATCAGTTTTGGAAACTTTCACGAAAATGTGGTAATTTGCTGATAAATTTCTAAGCCCCGTAACACCCTAAAAAAATAAAATATGTTTATGAAATGAAGCCAGAATAAAGAGGACATATCGGTAATGTGACTTAGTAACTAATTTATGTGATACGACTTTCTTTTTTTAGAAGCAGAGAATTTCAAAGTTCATAAAATGCTAATTTTTTCAATTTTTCATGATATTTTGATGTTTTTCACAAAAAACACACAAAGTAGTGACCAAATTTTGCCACTAATATAAAGTACCATATGTGACAAAAAAACAATCTCAGAATCGCTAGCATACGTTAAAGGATCACTGAGCTATAAGCGCATAAAGTGAGACAGGTCCGATTTTGAAAAATGAGCCTGGTCTTTTAGGTGCAAATAGGCTTGGTCTTGAAGGGGTTAAATGGCCAACACACCATGGGCATCAAATTTGGAAATGGGGATCTGTTATTTCAAATGTATACGAATTAAGTTGGGAATTTTTAAGGTGATTTTTTAAAAAAAATTTGGGGTCTAAGGTGTTATGATGTTACCCGCCGCACTAAATACCCTCTCTGACGCCACACTACTGGCTGGGCAGGACAGCAGAGCCAAGGCAAACTCTGCCAGTTGAGGCCAAATCTCGAGTTTTTCTGCCCAGTACTGCACGGGGTCGGTGACACTTTGGGGCAGGGTAGAATCAAGGTAGGCAGTGACCTGGTGGCTGAGCTCATGCTGGTCCACGCCATGAGTCCGGTGCTGTGTCCTTTCTTCACCAGCTGGCTGCATGAAATCGCTCATGAGGGCTTGCAGGCTGTAGCGACTTCTGATGCCTCCACTAGTGGTGGTGGGAGTGGAGCACGCTGGTTCCCCCCCAGAGGATGTTGTCTGGGAACCTGGCTGGTCTCGCAGGTAAGTTGAGACCAACTGACTGGTGAGCATGTCCCTGTAGAACACCAGTTTAGCCTCCCTCTGTGATGGCGGGAAGAATTCTGCCATTTTGCGGCGGAAGCGAGGGTCCAACAGGGTGGCCAGCCAGTATTGGTCCCTCTGGCAGATGTCCACAATCCGGCTATCACTCCGCAGACACCTTGCCATCTGCACCAAGGACAATGGCCGCCTCTCCACTCCACTGTCCTCGGTGTAGTTCCAGGGTCTGCTGGGGTCTTTCTCCTCTTCCTCTACCACCTCATCCTCCATCTCCTCCTGTGATGGAGAGGCAGAGAAGCCAGGTGGCGGTGTGCGGAATGGCTGGGCGTAGACATCTTCCTCCTCCTCAACCTCCATCTGCACTTCATCCAGCTCTTGGCTCAAGGCGATGTTCAGCCTTGGAGTTGTGGCCTGGGAATCCTCGCTGATGATGTTGCTCAGCGCACTTTCCAGAACATGGAGGAGTGGGATGATGTTGTTGATCCCATAGTCCTGCCTGCTCACAAAGAGAGTCGCGTCCTCGAAAGGGATCAACAATTGGCAGACTTCCCACATTAAATGCCAGTGTGTTACTTGGAAGTCGCAGTGTGGCGTGAAGCTGCCTGATTGCCCCATGTGGTAGTCTGTTACGGCTGACCTTTGCTCGTACAGGCGGTCGAGAATATGAAGGGCAGAATTCCAGCGGGTTGGCACGTCGTAGATTAGCCGATGTTGGGGCATACCGCGCTGTCTCTGGATTCTGAGCAGGGTGTTCCTTGCAGCGTAGGAGTGGCTGAAATGTTTGCACACTCTACGTGACATCCTCAGAAGGTCATGTAGTGCAGGAAATGATTGGAGAAAACTGTGCACTATGAGGTTGATCACGTGCCATACAAGGTGTATGAGTCAGCCCTCCCCGCTGAACTGCACAGACAATGTTCCTCCCGTTGTCCACTACGACACTTCCCACCGTTAGTCGACGTGGGGTCAGTCATTCCGCTATCTCCTCCCTGATGGTCCGGAGGAGCTCCTGGCCACTGTGGCTTCGTTGACCCAGGCTCACCAAATGGAGGGCAGCCTGAGAGCGGCGGGCCTGACATCGGTGGTAAGACACTGTGTCAGGTGGGACTGCAGTGGTGGTGGAGGCAGAACTTGTGCTACCCGCTGCTGGCCCCCTAAAGCACCGTGGAGGTGACAGTGGCAAGAATGGGCCAACTTCCTAATGGTCTCCTGGGAGGATGTTGACCCAATGGGCAGTAACTGCCATGTACTGGCCTTGCTCATAATTAGAAGACCAGACATCAGCACTCAGGTGCACGGTCTTGAACACCGAGAGTCCCAATGAGTCGCCAACCTTTCTCTTCACATAACTGTGCAGTGATGGGACAGCTTTGCTCGAGAAGTAGTGGCGGCTGGGGACTCGCCATCTGGGGTGCGCACACGCCATGAAATCCCTGAAAGGCTGGGAGTCCACAAGATTAAATGGCAGGGACTGAAGCACCAGCAGCTTAACCAGGTGTCCAGCCAGTTTCTGTGCCATGGGATGGCTGCTGGAGTACACCTGACGTTTGCCCATGGACTCGGTCAGGGATTGCTGCCTCATTAGGGGTGTAGATGGCAGTGATACTGTGCTGCTGCTGGAACCTGAGGCTGACGAGGCCTGAGCTGCAGTGACAGGATGCTGCATGATGGGATCTGCAGTGTATGGTGCATCCTGACAGGAGATGGTATTGGGGTCACGGTTTTTCCAGGCCTGTTGGTGTTGCCTTTCCATGTGCTTCCTCATGGATGTTGTCCCAAGATTATCACCCCTGCCACGACTGACCCTCTCGTTGCACAGCAGGCACAGAGCGATGTGCTTATCTGTCCCCAGCCGAAAGAACTGCCAGACGACAGAGGACCGTAGTTTGCTGCCAGCCACGGGGGGTCTTGCGGCCTGTTGGCTGCCACTGCTGCCTGAGGGTCCCCTCTCAGGACCAAGGCTTGGAGGTAAGGGACTCTGCCTGGTAGGTTGTCTTCTACCCCTCCCTCTTGTGCCTCGCTTCCTTGCACCAAAGGGATGTTGCTGCTTCGGTAGCACCTCACTTTCCTCCCCTGATGACGCTGAGGATAATGGTGCTTGGGGGCGCCACGTCCGATCGGCGACATCATCATCACCACCACTGCTACTGTCCTCCAGTGGCTGGGACAGGATCTCAGGTGTGGCACCGGATGCCCCTCCCTGGCTTACAGCCACCACCTCCTCTGCAGTCTCTGCACGTTCCACCTGCTGCCTTTGGTGGACTACCTCCTCCTCATCATCATCACTAAAAAGTGGTAGAGAATCCAAAGGCAGATCAAGATTTGTCAACAGTTCCCTGGCAGAAGGTGCCCCAGAGGTGAGTGGCATAGTAATAACAGGAGACAGGGCAGAGGACTCTCGCTGACCCTCCCATGTAAGGGTGGTGTCGGATGATCCAGCCGACCTCGTTTGGGAGCTTTGGGAGGTAGAAGTGGAGGATTGGGTAAGCCAATCTAGAACCGCTGGCTGTGTGGTTCTTACAGAACCACTGGGTGTCTGGGGTAGCTGCACCCTGCTGCCACGCCTGTTGCCCCAGCTGCTGCCGGCTCTGGTGCTGCCACTCCTCCTACCCTCACCGCCTGCCGTTGCAGTCCTTGTCTGGGAAGTGCTGGAAGTAGGACGCTTGGACATAGTTCTTTGGTTGGTGTAAAATCTGAAAAATAAATAATCTATTGGGCAGAAGGCACAAATTTTCAGTGACTATTGCTTTGTGGGTTGGAGGCACCCAGCAAAGCAGAAATGTACAGGTTATCCCAAAAAAACAATTATTATTTTTTTTTAACTTTTTTGGTTGCGGGTGGCTAAACGGGTTTGACGGCAACAAGCAGAGCACAAACGGACAGCTTTTGTGGGGCGCTGACTTAGCATCACCTAGAACAGCTTATCACAAACAAACAAACTTTTTAAAAATTTTTTTTTACGTTTTTTTAAAACTTTTTTGGTTGCTGTTGGCTAGACGGGTTTGACGGCAACCAGCAGAGCACAAACGGACAGCTTTTGTGGGGCGCTGACTTCGCCTCAAATAGAACAGCTGATCACAAACAAACAAACAAACTTTTTTTTATTTTTTTTAAACTTTTTTGGTTTCGGGTGGCTAGACAGGTTTGACGGCAACCAGCAGAGCACAAACGGACAGCTTTTGTAAGGCGCTGACTTAGCGTTACCTAGAACAGCTGATTACAAACAAACCAATTTTTTTTTTTTTTTCATGTTTTTTTTTAAAACTTTTTTGGTTGCGGGCAGCTAGCCGGGGTTAACGGCAACCAGCAGAGCACAAACGGACAGCTTTTGTGAGGCGCTGACTTAGCGTCACCTACAACAGCTGATCACAAACAAACGTCTAGCGTCTCCTCTCTGTCACGGAACAGTAGCTGGTTCAATGCTACGTGTCCTGACTCCTGAGTGACTCTTCTCACTTTTCTCTCCCTATTTCTTTTTTTTATCTCCCTATCTCTCCCTAGATATCACGATTTTTTTAGTTAGATGGCTATCTCTCTCTCCCTCTACCTAACTCTTGATTTCTCAGCCTCTTTCACTATGTATGAGCTTATCAAGCTTTCCCTGTAGCTTGTGATTTTTTTTTTTTAATCTTCCTTTCTCCTGCTTCTCTCACAAACAATATATACTCCTTCCCTATCTCTCCCTGTACTTATCCAGTTGTTTGGATATTTAATCTATGTGTTTTCCCTCTCTGCCTAACGTACACCTCCTCTCTCTCTGCCGTCTGGAAACACAATGAGGAACTGCAGCCAGGCTCAAGCACTTCCTTTTCCTGGAGTGACGTCACACACCTTGATATTCACATAATACCAGGATAAAAGGGATTATAGGAGTAACTAGAAAATGTACCCGGTGCTGCCCGGGTAAAAAGTGTCAGTGTGTTAATTAGATTTGTTCTAAGGTGCCCAGGAGGCCAAGCTAAAGGTATTGTTTCATCTGAGTTAATCAGCAGAATTAGTGTATACCTGTAGTGCATAGTTGGAGGGGTTCTGTATACCCACAATGTATAGTTTTTAGGGGTCTCGCATATCTGTAGTGCATAGTTGGGGGGGCTGTATACCTATAGTGTATAGTTGGGGGGGGGGGTCCTGTATACCTGTAGTGTGTAGTTGGGGGGGGCTGTATACCTGTAGTGTATAGTTGAGGGAGGTCCTGTATACCTGCAGTGTACAGTTGGTGAAGGTCCTGTATACCTGTACTGTATAGTTTGGGGGTCCTGTATACCTGTAGTATATAGTTGGTGCTGTATACCTGTACTGTATAGTTGGTGGAGGTCTTGTAAACCTGTAGTATATAGTTCAGGGGTCCTGTATACCTGTAGTGAATAGTTTCAGGGTCCTGTATAACTATAGTATAGAGTTGGTGGAGGTCCTGTATACCTGTAGTGTATAGTTTGGGGTCCTATATACCTGTAGTATATAGCTGGTGGAGTTCCTGTATACCTGTAGTATATTTGGGGTCCCATATACTTGTAGTATAGAGTTGGTGAAGGTGCTGTATACCTGTATTATAGAGTTGGTGTAGGTCCTGTATACCTGTAGTGTATAGTTTGGGGTCCTATATACCTGTAGTATAGTTGGTGCTGTATAGGCTGTATAGTTGGGTCCTATATACCTATAGTATATAGTTGGTGCTGTATACCTGTAATGTATAGTTGGTGGAGGTCTTGTATACCTGTAGTTTATAGTTTGAGGGTCCTGGATACCTGTAGTGTATAATTGGTGGAGGTCTTGTATACCTGTTGTATATAGTTCGGGGGTCCTGTATACCTGTAGTGAATAGTTTGAGGGTCCTGTATAACTATAGTATAGAGTTGGTGGAGGTCCTGTATACCTGTAGTGTATAGTTTGTATAGTCTTATATACCTGTAGTATATAGCTGGTGGAGTTCCTGTATACCTGTAGTATATTTAGGGTCCCGTATACTTGTAGTATAGAGTTGGTGAAGGTGCTGTATACCTGTATTATAAAGTTAGTGTAGGTCCCGTATACCTGTAGTGTATAGTTTGGGGTCCTGTATACCTGTAGTATATAGTTGGTGGAGGTCCTGTATACCTGAAGTATATAGTTGGTGGAGGTCCTGTATACCTCTAGTGTATAATTTTGGGGTCCTGTATACCTGTAGTATATAGTTTTGTGGAGGTCCCGTGCACCTGTAGTGTATAGTTTTGGGGTCCTGTATACCTGTAGTGTCCTGTATACCTGCAGGGTTGTATTTACCCATATGGCAGTGTTATTCAGTCACAGTGTGTCGGTATTGGTCATGTCTGGTATGGCGGTTTTATCCAGTCACAGTATGGCGGTATTGGTCAGATCTGGTGTGGCAGTGTTATCCAGTCACGGTATGGCGGTATTCAGATCTGGTATAGCGGTGTTATCCAGTCACAGTATGGCAGTATTGGTCAGGTCTGATATGATGGTGTTATCCAGTCACAGTATGGCGGTATTGGTCAGGTCTGGTGTGGCGGTGTTATCCATTCACAGTATGGCGGTATTGGTCAGGTCTGATATGACAGTTTTATCCAGTCACAGTATGGCGGTATTGGTCAGGTCTGGTGTGGCGGTGTTACCCAGTCACAGTTTGGCGGTATTGGTCAGGTCTGAAATGGCAGTGTTATCCAGTCACGGTATGGCAGTGTTATCCAGTCACAGTATGGTGGTATTGGTCAGGTCTGGTATGACAGTGTTATCCGGCACAGTATGGCAGTATTGGTCAGGTCTGATATGACAGTGTTATCCAGTCACAGTATGGCAGTATTGGTCAGGTCTGGCAGTGTTATCCAGCACGGTATAGCAGTATTGGTCAGGTCTGGTGTGGCGGTGTTATCCATTCACAGTATGGTGGTATTGTCAGGTCTGGTATGACAGTGTTATCCAGTCACAGTATGGCGGTATTGGTCAGGTCTGGTGTGGCAATGTTATCCAGTCACGGTATGGTGGTATTGGTCAGGTCTGGTATAGCGGTGTTATCCAGTCACAGTATGGTGGTATTGTCAGGTCTGGTATGACAGTGTTATCCAGTCACAGTATGGCGGCATTGGTCAGGTCTGGTGTGGCGGTGTTACCCAGTCACAGTTTGGTATACCTGTAGTGCCCTGTATATACATATACTGTATAGATGGAGTAGGGGGCCCTGTATACATGTACTGTATAGATGGAGTAGGGGGTCCTGTATACATGTACTGTATAGTTGGAGTAGGGGGTCTACCAGTTATTACTGTGGATGTTGTGAGGCAGCTTCCCTAGCAACCATTGCTCCCTGTGAAAATGAAAGCAGTAATCCTATTGGTTGCTAAGGCTCCAACTGCCGTGTCTGCTGCAGCTAATTATATCACCTGTGTTTGCAGTGAGGAGATTTTCCCATTCACCTCTATGGGGCGCCTCTCTTTCCCCTCCCCCTCCCCTCCTGTACATCTGGCGGGGACGGGACCTTCGCAATAACCTTCCCAGGCACCCAATGTATCTGTGTGCCAAATTTGGGGTCAAACAGTTCAGGCGTTTGGAAGTCTATAGAGGACAGACAGACAGACAGACAGACTTTGATTTATATGATATAGACTAGAAAATGTACCCGGCGCTGCCCGGGTATAAAGTGTCAGTGTGTTAAAGGGGTTGTCCGGCGATAAAAAATAATTCACAGAACAACACACATTACAAAGTTATACAACTTTGTAATGTATGTTATATCTGTGAATGGCCCCCTTCCCCGTGTTTCCCCCCACCCACGCTAGACCCGGAAGTGTGGTGCGCTATACATTACCTGTCACGTGCCGACCACGGTCACCGATCCTCAGCAGTGACGTTTTCTTCGGGAGGCAAGCGGATCTTCCCGAGTGCCGGCCGCCCTCTGCAGCGTCATCCGAAGCTCAGCCGCGATTGGCTGAGCATAACTGTGCTCAGCCAATCGCGGCTGAGCAGCTGATGACATGGCCGCGTCATCAGCCGCTCAGCCGCGATTGGCTGAGCTCAGTTATGCTCAGCCAATCGCGGCTGAGCTTCGGATGACGCTGCAGAGGGCGGCCGGCACTCGGGAAGATCCGCTGGCCTCCCGAAGAAGACGTCACTGCTGACGATCGGAGACCGTGGACGACACGAGATGCGGTGAGTATAATGCACCACACTTCCGGGTCTAGCGTGGGTGGGGGGAAACACGGGGAAGGGGGCCATTCACAGACATAACATACATTACAAAGTTGTATAACTTTGTAATGTGTGTTATTCTGTGAATAATTTTTTATCGCCGGACAATCCCTTTAATTAGATTTGTTCTAAGGTGCCCAGGAGGCCAAGCTAAAGGTATTGTTTCATCTGAGTTAATCAGTGAAATTAGTGTATACCTGTAGTGCATAGTTGGAGAGGTTCTGTATACCCACAATGTATAGTTTTTAGGGGTCTTGCATATCTGTAGTGCATAGTTGGGGGGGCTGTATACCTATAGTGTATAGTTGGGGGGTCCTGTATACATGTAATGTGTAGTTGGGGGGGGGGGCTGTATACCTGTAGTGTATAGTTAAGGGAGGTCCTTTATACCTGCAGTGTACAGTTGGTGAAGGTCCTGTATACCTGTACTGTATAGTTCGGGGGTCCTGTATACCTGTAGTATATAGTTGGTGCTGTATACCTGTAATGTATAGTTTATAGTTTAAGGGTCCTGGATACCTGTAGTGTATAATTGGTGGAGGTCTTGTATACCTGTAGTATATAGTTCGGAGGTCCTGTATACCTGTAGTGCATAGTTTGAAGGTCCTGTATAACTGTAGTATAGAGTTGGTGGAGGTCCTGTATACCTGTAGTGTATAGTTTGGGGTCCTATATACCTGTAGTATATAGTTGGTGGAGTTCCTGTATACCTGTAGTATATAGCTTTGGGGTCCTGTATACCTGTAGTATAGAGTTGGTGAAGGTGCTGTATACCTGTAGTATATAGTTGGTGGCGTTCCTATATAACTTTAGGGTATAGTTTTGGGGTCCTGTATACCTGTAGTGTATAGTTTGGGGTCCTGTATACCTGTAGTATATAGTTGGTGGAGGTCCTGTATACCTGAAGTATATAGTTGGTGGAGGTCCTGTATACTTGTAGTGTATAGTTTTGGGGTCCTGTATACCTGTAGTGTAAAGTTTGGGGTCCTGTATACCTGTAGTATATAGTTGGTGGAGGTCCTGTATACCTGAAGTATATAGTTGGTGGAGGTCCCGTGCACCTGTAGTGTATAGTTTTGGGGTCCTGTATACCTGTAGTGTCCTGTATACCTGCAGGGTCGTATTTACCATTAGGCACCCATGGTCTGGTGTGTAGGGTAGCACCTTGCAGAGGGGCAGTACCCTCCCATTCAGACTTGCCAGAAAATCTGGTGTCTTTTCGAGGGGGGTGTGGCGGTATTGGTCAGGTCTGATATAGCGGTGTTATCCAGTCACAGTATGGCGGTATTGGTCAGGTCTGGTATGGCAGTGTTATTTAGTCACAGTGTGTCGGTATTGGTCATGTCTGGTATGGCGGTGTTATCCAGTCACAGTATGGCGGTATTGGTCAGGTCTGGTGTGGCGGTGTTCTCCAGTCACAATGTGGCGGTATTGGTCAGGTCTGGTACAGTGGTGTTATCCAGTCACAGTATGGCGGTATTGGTCAGGTGTGGAATGGCAGTGTTGTCCAGTCACAGTATGGCAGTATTGGTCAGGTCTGGTATGGCAGTGTTATCCAGTCATAGTATGGCGGTATTGGTCAGGTCTGGCAGTGTTATCCAGTCACAGTATGGCGGTATTGGTCAGGTGTGGTATGACATTGTTATCCAGTTACAGTATGGCGGTATTGGTCAGGTCTGGTAGAGCAGTTTTTTCCATTCATAGTATGGTGGTGTTGGTCAAGTGTGTTAGGACAGTGTTACCCAGTCACAGTATGGTAGTATTGGTCAGGTCTGGTGTGGCGGTGTTATCCAGTCATGGTTGTATTGGTCAGGTCTGGTATAGCGATGTTATCCAGTCACAGTATGGTGGTATTGGTCAGGTCTGATATGATGGTGTTATCCAGTCACAGTATGGCAGTATTACCCAGTCACGGTATGGTGGTATTGGTCAGGTCAGGTATGGCGGTGTTATCCAGACACAGTGTGGCAGTATTGGGCAGGTCTAGTATGGCAGTGTTATCCAGTCACAGTATGGCAGTATTGGTCAGGTCTGGTATGACAGTGTTATCCAGCACAGTATGGCGGTATTGGTCAGGTCTGGTGTGACAATGTTACCCAGTCACAGTTTGGTATACTTGTAGTGCCCTGTATATACATGTACAGTATAGATGGAATAGGGGGTCCTGTATATACACATGTACTGTATAGATGGAGTAGGGGGTCCTGTATACATGTACTGTATAGATGGAGTAGGGAGTCCTGTATACATGTACTGTATAGATGGAGTAGTGGGTCCTGTATACATGTACTGTATAGATGGAGTAGGGGGTCCTGTATACATGTACTGTATAGATGGAGTAGGGGGTCCTGTATACATGTACTGTATAGATGGAGTAGGGGGTCCTGTATATAGATGTAATGTATAGATGGAGTAGGGGGCCCTGTATATACATGTACTGTATAGATGGAGTAGGGGGCCCTGTATACATGTACTGTATAGATGGAGTAGGGGGTCCTGTATACATGTACTGTATAGATGGAGTAGTGGGTCCTGTATACATGTACTGTATAGATGGAGTAGGAGGTCCTGTATATACATGTACTGTATAGATGGAGTAGGGGGTTCTGTATATATATGTACTGTATAGATGCAGTAGGGGGTCCTGTATATACATGTACTGCATAGATGGAGTAGGGGGTCCTGTATATACATGTACTGTATAGATGGAGTAGGGGGCCCTGTATACATGTACTGTATAGATGGAGTAGGGAGTCCTGTATACATGTACTGTATAGATGGAGTAGTGGGTCCTGTATACATGTACTGTATAGATGGAGTAGGAGGTCCTGTATACATGTACTGTATAGATGGAGTAGGGAGTCCTGTATATACATGTACTGTATAGATGGAGTAGTGGGTCCTGTATACATGTACTGTATAGATGGAGTAGGAGGTCCTGTATACATGTACTGTATAGATGGAGTAGGGGGTCCTGTATACATGTACTGTATAGATGGAGTAGGGGGTCCTGTATATAAATGTAATGTATAGATGGAGTAGGGGGCCCTGTATATACATGTACTGTATAGATGGAGTAGGGGGCCCTGTATACATGTACTGTATAGATGGAGTAGGGGGTCCTGTATACATGTACTGTATAGATGGAGTAGTGGGTCCTGTATACATGTACTGTATAGATGGAGTAGGGGGTCCTGTATATACATGTACTGTATAGATGGAGTAGGAGGTCTACCAGTTATTACTGTGGATGTTGTGAGGCAGCTCCCTGTGAAAATGAAAGCAGTAATCCTATTGGTTGCTAAGGCTCCAACTGCCGTGTCTGCTGCAGCTAATTATATCACCTGTGTTTGCAGTGAGGAGATTTTCCCATTCATCTCTATGGGGCGCCTCTCTTTCCCCTTCCCCTCCTCTCCTGTACATCTGGCGGGGACGGGACCTTCGCTAAAACCTTCCCGGGCACCCAATGTATCTGTGTGCCAAATTTTGGGTCAAACGGTTCAGGCCTTTGGAAGTCTATTTGGGAAAGACAGACAGACTTTAATTTTTATTATATAGATAATCCCTTGTAGCCTGTTCTATTCTCTGATTAAAGTACAGTTTTGCGACGCCGTTGCGATTTTAACGAACTTCGTCACAAACTTTTTGCAAAGTTCGTAACGAATCTGGTTCATAACGGTTCGGTTCGCTCATCCCTATTAGGGAGTAAGGAGTTCGAGATACGAGTTTTATTAAATTCCTAACTAAAAATGTGCTATATGTGATGTTTTGCCCATGTGGATTTTATTACATTGCTGAGACAATACGTAAAATGCAAGTATGAATAAAGACGATATGTGTTCTCTGACTACTGGGAAGGGCTGTGCCAGACAATTACACACATGGAATTACACACAAGGAATGTGGACACCAATAGAAAATTGTTACAGATAGAAGCACGTTACGTTATTGCTACAAATGCGCTTGGACGTCTCGGTCTGAATGACAGATACGATTGCAGTAGCTTTCTCTAAGGTTTATTGTGATGTGTTTTTAATTGGTTTTATGTACATTTTGTACATATTTTGAGGGAACGTCCTCTTGTTTCCCGCTGAAGATTACTTCTTTTGTGCATGGAATGAATTGAACTGCTGACAGCTGAGAACCACCTACTGTACATCAATAAGAGAGGGAAGTGTTGTCTGTGATAAATATCTCTATGCTGGGACCTGTAGTGCCGGTGACTCTCGGGACTTAGTTTGCTATCATCCCTTCTTTCTCCCTAGCAGATCAGTTTTTCTATTTATTTCACATCTAAATAAAATGATGAAACATTTGGGGAGAAACACACATCCTAAGAGTCCAGCACTGGACGCCATCACTGCAAAGACCTCCACAGCCACCATGGATTTCCCTGTGGTGCTCAGATAAGCCGGGATCATGGCGATCCAGACACTGCAGAACACCAGCATGCTGAAGGTGATGTACTTGGCCTCATTGAAAGTGTCCGGTAATGTCCTCACCATGAAAGCCAGAACAAAGCTCACCGCTGCCAGGAACCCCAGATACCCCAACATGGAGTAGAACCAGATATCTGACCCTGCATTACACTGACTGATGATCTTCCCAGGATAAGACTGAGTGTCCAGGTCCTGGAATGGAGGAGAGGTAGACAACCAGATAGCACAGATTACAACCTGAATGAATGAACACAACCACACTATGGTATAGGACAGCTTCAAACCCAGCCATTTCCTCCAGGGGCTTCCAGGCTTGGTGGACTTAAAAGCCACACAAACCATCACAGTCTTGGCGAGAAGTGAAGAGACGGCAACCGAGAAGAAGACTCCAAAACTGGTTTCCCGTAATCTACAAGTGACATCAGTGGGACGACCAAGAAACAAGAAGACAGAGAGGAAGCTGAGGATGATGGAGACCAGGAGGAGATAACTCAGGTTCCGGTTATTAGCTCTAACAATAGGAGTGTCCCGGTAAGAGATAAATATTCCTAATATGGAGCCGGTCACAAGACATCCGAAGAGCGAGACACAGGAGAATACAGAAGCCATTGTGTCATTGTGGTAAGAGATGAAATCCAGGACTTTGGGCAGACATCGGTCTCTCTTCTCATTCGCCCATTCATAACTGGGGCATTTTATGCAGTTATCAGAGTCTGTAGGGAAATGTCATAATATATTAAAACAGTATTCCAACATATAACTAAATTGTCCCCTATCCACAGGATAGGGCACAAGTAAGAGATTGCAGGGGTCCAACGTCCGCACCTCCTGGCAATCTCTAGATCGGGGGTACGACACATGACCCATGGCTCTATTCATTATGTGGTGTCCCACCATGGGTTTTGTTATGTATATGCATCCCAATAAGTTGAGCACTCAAGTAAAAGTGGTGGGTGAAGTACTTTGTTTCCCCTCTAGGTGTCACTAATATTTATATTTATTACTTGTCTACACAGCTGAAGTTAATGGGTTAGTTGTTTGTGTCATGTGTTCATGTGCTGGCCACTCACAGGTGCCCTTTGTCTCTGTCCTATCCTGTCTGTTCTCTCTTACACACACACTCAGTCATAAAGGAGGAGTTAGCTCTGTATGGGAGGAAGTACAGGGACTTAGTTGATGGAGCTTCAAGGGGACAGATGCAGGAGAGACTAACTCTGACAGAGATTGCTTCTACAGCAGCGACCACTACTTTTGCTATGCAGTGCTAAGCTCGCAGTAGGGGAGAGCAGCCACTTAGGAACACCCTAGCCCACGCCAGGAACCCCTCGAAAAGGTGCAGGGCAGACTCCTGAACCAAGAGGAGCTGACTTCAGTAGGACAAAGGTACCAGAGTAAAAGGTCTACATATCCTACTGCGCAGTGCAGGTCGACTGGGAAGTCATGGCCACCTGCTACACCCAAAGAACCGATGACTGGGGCTTGTGCTACCCACCTAGGATGGGTTCTACGACTCTAGGGGGCAAAAGGAGATCAGACATTGTCTAAACGTAAGTACGAGTATCACTTATCTACTTATATCTAATCTTTAGTTCCGGCAGAGTACAGGATCTACACTGGGCAAAGGTTCTTCTGGCAACTCCTCTCCTCTCGACCTCTACAAAACACTACTACTTCTACCAAAGTTGCTTTCTTCAAGCACCTATTCCTGAAAGCACTAAGTCTAAGTTATTGTCAGCACCCAAGTTTGTCAAGATTTGCATAGAGAGTAATGTTTATCTGCAACGTTATACAGTAAACTGTTCTATTTTTGTATGAAACGCAAGGGACTCTGTCTCCTCTGCTTGCACCTGCACCCATACACCCACCTAGCTTGGGTTATTTTTTCCCTTCCCTGTTGTTGGTGTACCGACATCCCGAGTGTGTTTACTACCACGCCTGGTTGCCGTGACAAGGGACTTAAAAGACCCGCAACAAGCCCGGAGGTTACCAACCATTCAGGGACAATAAGTCAGCCAAACAGGTATCAACATCACACCTCTATAGTACCACAAGACTGGCGTCACAAGTAACATAACATCACTGGCCGAGTACCACATTTCCATATGGAGCCACTCGAAAGACTCAAGATTGTGAGATTAGAGGTCTTTATGTTAAAAGGAATCCGTCAGCTCCCGGGCACTACCTAAGGTGTTGACACTGTGCTGTAGCTGGCAGTCCCCCAGTGAGCATGGTGCCTTTTTGGTAATTTTCTGTGCAGCGGATTATGTACAATCTTATGTCTCCTACTGTCACAGAGCAGTTGTTCCTGCCCCACTTGTCATGCATCCTCCTCCCACTTCATGAATAATCAATGCTGCCCGGCCTCCTGCTCGCACAGCTGTTAGATTGCAGATCAGTCCTCTGTAGGCATTTTATGTTTGAAAGAATCTTTCCTCTGTAATGTGTTGGAACTGTGGTCTAGGGGTAACTCACTTGTCTAGAGACCTGACAGCAGGTCATTCTCTGGTTCTAATCCCCTGATGGAAATTAAATCGATGTCTTTTTTTTCTCATTGTATCATTTTTAAGGCTATGTTCACACATACAGTATTTTTGCTCAGTATTTTGGTCAGTATTTTGCAACCAAAACCAGAAGTGGATTGAAAACACTGAACGGCTATGTTAACACACTGTTGAAATTGAGTGGATGGCTGTCATTTAATGGCAAATAATTGCTGTTTTTTTTTTTTTTTTAAACAACGTTCGATATTTCCCATTAAATGACAGCCATCTGCTCAATTTCAACAGTGTGAGAACATAGCCTTTCTGTGTTCTCAATCCACTCCTGGTTTTGGTTGCAAAATACTGACCAAAATACTTAGCAAAAATACTGTGTGAACATAGCCTTAAAAATGATACAATAATGAGAAAAAAAAGACATCTATTTAATTTCCATCAGGTGGTTCAAACCAGAGAATGAATTGCTGGCAGGTCTCTAGACAGGTGAGTTACCCCTAGACCACAGCTCCAACACATTAGGGAGGAGAGATTCTTTCAGAGATAAACTGCCTACAGAGGACTGATCTGCAATCAGCTGACAGCTGAGCGAGCAGGAGGCCGGGCAGCATTGATTATTCATGAAGAGGGAGGAGGATGCATGACAAGTGGGGCACGAACAACAGCTCTGTGACAGTAGGAGACATAAGATTGTACATAATCCGCTGCACGGAAAATTACCAAAAAGGCACCATGCTTACTGGGGGACTGCCAGCTACAGCACACTTCCAGCACCTCAGGTAGGGCCCGGGAGCTGACGGATTCCCTTTAAATTAATATAGCCCATGTGTTAGTGTGGCTCACAAAGAGCAGTGCAGAGGGCAATGTTCTCTCTTAGCTTCATCAGGTTAGAGCGGCTTGGTTAGGTAGCCGGGTAATGTTCCAGCAAAAGTGGGCAGTAGTGGATTATAATAGGGGCGTTTTGGGCGGCAGCCCGGGGCCCTGAGCTCCTGGGGGGCCCATGACCACCTAAAAAGACTTATACTTTCAGTGGTGTACTGTCTCCTGGCTACACTTCCACCATGATTTGCAAAAAATCACAGTTTTTTTTGGCAATTTTGCACAAATCTGGACATCATGACATTATCTGTCCTGTACTATGAACGCCAGGCTAGTGCTTCCATAGTTACAGTGAGGTGGGGGGGCCCAGGCTTGGTGAACAGCCCGGGGCCTATGGTAAAGTTAATCCGCCCCTGAAAGTGGGCAACCTAAAAACCTACCAAAAGAGCATCAGTCAAAAAGCTAACATAGTATGGTCCTTCACTTAACCTAACAGCTTTATACAAGGGCCAAATAATGACAACATATACTTCATCTACTGCAAAGACCAACGTGACAGAGATTCCTCCATACAGTGGGACATACTAGTATAATATAGGGTCTCTGCAGCCTGCATAAGGAATTACAGGTAC
Organism: Dendropsophus ebraccatus; assembly: GCF_027789765.1. NCBI lineage: Eukaryota > Metazoa > Chordata > Amphibia > Anura > Hylidae > Dendropsophus > Dendropsophus ebraccatus. Next base: position 5,115,166 of record NC_091460.1, on the reverse strand, counting down.
CAATGAGCTACAGGAGGGTCTCCATCTGACATAGATCTGACTGCAGCTCAGCTCCTATTCCCTTGAATAGGAGCTACAGGTATGCTGCAGTTGCACATCCCCACCGCTACACAAACTCCTTATTTATTGCAGCATTAAATAGCTGATCGGCACAGGTGCCAATTGTCCTGTGGATAACCCATCAGTAAATTTTGCCCATAATACCCCTTCATAATGGCATTTGTGTTTTCATGTATTACAATGCTCTCTGACTCTCCATTATTTCATAACGTTTCCCTTTACCTTCAATATAGTAACTTTTGTGCCCCCATATAGTAATAATGCCCCCTGTACCTTACTATAGTAATAATATCATCCTGTGTCCCATATAGTAATTATGTCCCCTGTACCTTACTATAGCAGTAATATCCTCCTGTGCCCCCATATAGTAATCATGTCCCCTGTACCTTACTATAGAAATACTATCTTCCTGTGCCCCCATATAGTAATCATGTCCCCTGTACCTTACTATAGTAATAATACCCTCCTGTGCCCCCATATAGTAATCATGTCCCCTGTACCTTACTATAATAATAATAATAATACCCTCCTGTGCCCCCATATAGTAATAATGTCCCCTGTACCTTACTATAATAATAATAATACCCTCCTGTGCCCCCATATAGTAATTATGTCCCCTGTACCTTACTATAGCAATAATATCCTCCTGTGCCCCCATATAGTAATTACTTCTCCTGTACCTTACTATAGCAATAATATCCTCCTGTGCCACATATAGTAATAATGTCTCCTGTACCTTATTATAATAATAATATCCTCCTGTGCCCCCATATAGTAATTATGTCCCCTGTACTTTACTATAATAATAATAATACCCTCCTGTGCCCCCATATAGTAATAATGTCCCCTGTACCTTACTATAATAATAATACCCTCCTGTGCCCCCATATAGTAATAATGCCCCCTTATACCTAACTATAGCAATAATATCCTCCTGTGCCCCCATATAGTAATTATGTCCCCTGTACCTTACTATAGCAATAATATCCTGTGCCCCCATATAGTAATTACTTCTCCTGTACCTTACTATAGCAATAATATCCTCCTGTGCCACATATAGTAATAATGTCTCCTGTACCTTATTATAATAATAATACCCTCCTGTGCCCCCATATAGTAATAATGTCCCCCTATACCTAACTATAGCAATAATATCCTCCTGTGCCCCCATATAGTAATAATGTTCCCTGTACCTTACTATAGCAATAATATCCTCCTGTGCCCCTATATAGTAATTATGTCCCCCTGTACCTTACTATAGCAATAATATCCTCCTGTGCCCCCATATAGTAATAATGTTCCCTGTACCTTACTATAGCAATAATATTCTCCTATGCCCCCATATAGTAATAATGTCCCCCTGTACCTTACTATTGTAATAATATCCTCCTGTGCCCCATATAGTAATTATGTCCCCTGTACCTTACTATAGAAATAATATCCTCCTGCGCCCCTATATAGTAATTATGTCCACTGTACCTTACTATAGCAATAATATCCTCCTATGCCCCCATATAGTAATAATGTCCCCTGTACCTTACTATAGTAATAATGTCCTCCTGTGTCCCCATATAGTAATAATGTCACCTTTACCTTACTATAGCAATAATATCTTCCTGTGTCCCCATATAGTAATAATGTCCCCTTTACCTTACTATAGTAATACTATCCTCCTGTGCCCCCATATAGTAATAATGTCCCCTTTACCTTACTATAGCAATAATATCTTCCTGTGTCCCCATATAGTAATAATGTCCCCTTTACCTTACTATAGTAATACTATCCTCCTGTGCCCCCATATAGTAATAATGTTCCCTGTACCTTACTATAACAATAATGGCTTCTTGTGCACTTATATAGTAACAATGTCCCCTGTATAGATATGGACCCTGTATTGTATCTTTATGCCTAAATATGATAATATTGACCCCTGTGCCTCCACATAGTAATAAATCTCCTGTGCTTTCAATTAGTAATAATGTCACCATGTGCCCCATCTCACAATATTGCCCCCGTGTCTCCATATAGTAATAATACCCACTGTGCCCCATGTAGTAATAATTCAGCATATAGTAGTCATGCTCCCTGTACGTTAATACAATAATGCTCTTTGGGTATTCATACACTAATAGTGCCTAGAGGCCGCAGGAGGCGGCGGGCACAGGAAGTGTGCAATGACGTCACTGCGCTGCAGACTCAAATATGGGCGGTCTGAGAGGCTGTCAGGACGACCCATATTATAATCTATAATATATAATGCAATGTCGGCGGGCCAGATGTAATTCAGACTGTGAATTACATGGCGGGCCAAAAATAATGGCATTGTTAATATATGGAAGCAAAAGATCACATTGAATGTGATCTTTTGCTTCCATATATTACCAATGGCGCTTGTGTCTCCATATAGTAATAATTTTCTCCTGTGACTCTATATAGTAACTATACCCCATATGCCTCTGTATGGTAATGTTTCCTGTGCTTCTAAATAATAATAATAGCAACAACACTACCACATCCTGTGCCCCTATAGAGTTATTATGCTCCCTGTGCCTCCAGATAGTTTAATACCTTCTGTGCCTCTAAATCAGACATGTCAAACTCTGCCCGGCGGTGCCATTATTTTTGGCCCGCCATGTAATTCACAGTCTGAATTACATCTGGCCCGCCGACATTGCATTATATATTATAGATTATAATATGGGTCGTCCTGACAGCCTCTCAGACCGCCCATATTTGAGTCTGCAGCGCAGTGACGTCATTGCACACTTCCTGTGCCCGCCGCCTCCTGTGGCCTCTGGGGCCCCAGAAAAGGCTATTGGGACAACCTGTCACCCCTGGACAGCCCTCCCCGAACCCACCCTAGCTGTGAATACGGCACCCCTTTACCTCCTAATAAAGATGAGCAGACAGACATATTTCCATAGCGGGATCGGCATCAGGAGTGGACAGCCAGGATGGGGTAAGTACAGGGGGGCTGTATCCAGGGGTAGGGGTAGTGTAGGGGTAGGGTTCTAGGGGTTGGCTACTATATGAGACTACTGGAGAGGGCTGGCTACTATATGAGACTACTGGGGAGGGCTGGTTACTATATGAGACTACTGGGGAGGGCTGGCTACTATATGAGACTACTGGGGAGGGCTGGCTACTATATGAGACTACTGGGGAGGGCTGGCTACTATATGAGACTACTGGAGAGGGCTGGCTACTATATGAGACTACTGGGGAGGGCTGGTTATTATATGAGACTACTGGGGAGGGCTGGCTACTATATGAGACTACTGGGTGGGGCTGGCTACTATATGAGACTACTGGGGAGGGCTGGCTTCTATATGGGACACTTGAGGAGCTGGCTACTATTTGGGCACTATTGGGAGAGCTGGCTACTATATCAGACTACAGGGGAGGGCTGGCTACTACAAGGGGCACCATGGGGTGGTTGCCTATTAGATGGGGCACAATTATGGGATTATCTACTGCTTGGGGGAGAAAATGGGTAACTACTATGTGGGTTACAGAGGGGGGGCTTATATATTTAGGTGGGTAGGGACAAAATAAAAGATTTCTGCAATTTATCACCACTGACAGTACCAGGAACACTGCGCGCTGCTCTGACTGCCAGGACCGCCGGATGCGCTCTTCAATATTTATCAAGGTTGGCCCACTAGTTTGTCTAGTTAGTTAGTTTTGGCCCAGTAAGTATTTGAAATTAACACCCCGGCTCTAAATCCTACTAGTAACCCCCCCCCCATGACAGTAATAATGCTCCCCAATACTCTGTATAGTAATCTTGCCCCCTTCTTTGCCCCTATATAGTGACTTTGCTCCCTGTGCCTCCATTTAGAAACAATGTTTCTCTGGTCCTCCATATAGTAATAATGCCCCTTGTGCTTTCATATAATAATTATGCTCCCTGTGCCTCTATATAGTAATTGTGCCCCTCATACCAATATATAGTAATATTTCTCCCTGAGCCTCCACATAGTGATAATGCTCCCCCTTCCCTGGTGTGCCTCCATACAGTGATATTGCCCCCTGTGCCTCCATATAGTGATTATGCCCCCCAGACCCCCCCCCCCCCCCTCCGTGCCTCTACTTAGTAATATTGCTCCCCCAGGCATCCAAATTTTTATAATATCTCCCTGAACATGAGCAGCCAAGGTTTCAGGTGAGCGGGGCATTCCTTAAAGCTGCAGGGTCATGTGACCAGGTTAATGGGTAGAGATGAGCGAACATGCTCGTGGTACTCGATGGTACTCGTTACTCGGACGAGCATCTGGCGACACTCGAGAAAACCTCATCATCCGTTTCCTGTAAGTTTGGGCACAATTTCTCAGCCAATCAACATGCAGGAGACTCTTTTGTACATCCTGCGATCATGTGGGACCCATACATATTGATAGCAGAGATTGGTTGGCCAAATCAGATGAGCCTGCCAAATAAAAATCTGACAAGCTGCTGTTTGTCAGGGAGAGCGTTAGGGAGGGAATTAATGTTCCAGTAGGCAGGGAATACTAGACAAAAACCTGAAAGCCCTTTTAAGGGCTTAAAATTGTTATTTTTTTTTGGTATTACTACAGACTACTGGCTGAGACTTGCAGTGCTGCTACCACGATTTCAGCAGCACACTGTGGTGATCGGCTGCTGGCAGAAAGGGGACATTAGGTGTTGCATACAGACCCCTAAGAAGTGCTCAGCACTATTATATTTTTTTGTGGCTGGTGCTGCTGCTGTTCTACATTATATTGCTGTCATTTGTAGTACAGCTGCAAAGAACCTCACTGCTCATTGTCCTGTGTAACAGGTGGCATAGACCATATACCACCACCACATCCACACAGACTATACGACAGCCTCCAAAAAACTAGTGTGACCAGTATATGTGTAGTATACCAGAGCATAACCCCTGTGGCTGGGCTGAGGATGGCACCTGTCAACAAGTGTTTTATTGTGTATCCTAGGGGGTAACATGTCTTATGTTTAACTGTTATGTATATTTCTCTGTTCCAGTAACTGGCAGGCAGAGAATGGGTTACATGTTTCACCCTGCACACCACACAACAGCGACACCTACTGTCCCTAGTGGGAACTGCTCTAGGTAGTGTAGAGATAGTGTATTAATCCCATAGGAAGTTACTAGAAGGGGGAGGAGCAGTCTCCTCATAAGACCTAGCTGTGACAGGAAGTAGTGTTCAGTCCAGTTTAGTTCAGTCAGTGTGCAGACTGGCAAGTCAGTCAGAGCTCAGTGCTCAGTGTGTACAGCCATTATACAGTGCAGCTAGTGGTTGTTCTGCAAGCAGGCCAGCCAAGCCTGCCTGTTACTAAAGAAGGGGAAGGAGATACAGGAGGAGAAACTGTACAGAAGGAGAGAGTGGAAAAGAGAGAGTTCTTCAGGAGTATTTAGAGAGATACAAGGTATTTCTCTAGTGGGAATCCTAAGGGCAGAACCCCTAAGCAAAAGGACTTGAGCATACTGGGTAGCAGAGATAACTGAGGCCTCTGCACCCATTTTCCTAAATTCGGGGGGTAAGCTTTACTAGGACCCCTGGATACCTCTGGGACCCGAAAGTTGTGGCCTAAGGCCCGGCCCAGTAACGGAAGCAGGAAGCTCCCTAGCAGACTGAGAGGGATAACAGACTCAAGCACCATTGGGGGAAGAGATCCACAGGATCACAGCGCCCATCAGCGTCCCACACACCACCAGACTCTCCATAAGTACAGTAACCCAGTCAAAGCCGCCAGTATTCACCGCTGTATGCCAAAAGACTGTATAACACCGGCAAGTCTACCAGTAAAGGACTTATCGTTACACTGCCTCCCTCCTTGTCTCCCTGGTGTCCTGGTTATCTGCACTACACCACCATCAAGGGCCATTGTACCGGACAGCAGTATTTGGGGTTGGCCCCGGGGGAACTACAGGTCCGCACCATTGACCATCTTACACACAGGTGCAGCCCCCTTCAGGAATCCCTGCAGTAGCCCAGAGGAGAGAGAGAGCCCAGGGAAGCGCCAGAGAGTCCCCCTGTACCTGCAGAAGCCCTAGTGCCCACCTGTGACCGTGACAAGTTCCAGCCATCCTGCAGGTATAGTACACTCTCCCTCTGCAGCCCTCAGTGCATACCCTCACAGAGGAGCTCAGCGCCACACTCAGGAGAGACTACTATCACCATCATCCTCTCCTTATTCCCCTCAGTCTCTTCCCATTACCCCGGCTCGCTGCATATGTTCTTATTTCTTAGTGCTGCCATATCCAAGATCACTGCTAATTGTCCTGTGTAAGAGGGTGGCATCCACTATATACCTCCATTTACAAACAGATTGTATACCACAGCCTCCAAAAAACTAGTGTGAACAGTATATGCTCTTATTTCTTAGTGCTGCCATATCGAATCTCACTGCTAACTGCCCTGTGTAAGAGGGTGGCATCCACTATATACCTGCACTTACACACCCAGACTCTATACAACTACCTTCAAAAGTATTCTGAGTAATATATTTTCTTGGCTTGCTGTGACCTTTAGTGCAGCTATCAGTCTTGACTGTGCAGTGTCCATAAAATGGTGAACCCCAGGGGTAGGTGTCAAGGACGAGAGCATGGGGTTCCAAGCGATGCAGCGGGAAGAGGTCATGGTTCAGGGCAGGGAGACACAGCAAAACCCATTAAGGAGGGAGAAGTGGCACACCGCAGACATTCACTTGCTAGCTTCCTCTCACAACTTATGGGGTCTCAGGGTACACCGCTATTGAAACTGTAGCAGTGTGAACAGGTGATCACGTGGATAGCGGATAATGTGTCCAGTAACTTATCCACCACCCAGTCTTCCACGCAGTCCACCCACGCTAGCCAAGGGAGTGGAACCCTTGCTCCAGCAGCTCAGCCTCCTTCCCCACAGCCTGGCCCCTCCATGGAAAGGAGGGATTCAGATCTACCACCATGCTCCCAGGAACTCTTTTCTGGACCCTTCCCTGAGTCTGAGCAACCGGAGAAGTCGATCTGTCCCGATGCCCAAACTATGCAGCTCACGCAGTCAGTGGGTGATGAGAGTGGGGACTTGCACGCGGGGTTTGAAGAGGTGTCTGATGATGATGATGAGACCCGGTTGTCAGACAGTGAGGTTGTTGTCATGGATGTAACTCAAAGTGGGGAGCAGAGTGAGGAATTGGAGGAAGAGCTGATGGATGAGGACGAGGTGACTGACTTGAGCTTGGTGGATAAGCCTAGTGAAGACAGTGCCTCTGAGGGGGAGGCAAGTTCACCCACTGGACCTATTGGAAGAGGGATAGGCAGAGGGAGAAGCAGAGGGAGAAGCAGGGGCAGAGCAAGTAGATCAGATTCAGCAACTGGTTCACAGAGTCAAACTCCCGATGACCATCGGACTATAGTGTGCAACGTGTGCCACACCAGGATCAGCAAGAGAGCCACCACTACCAGCCTAACCACTACCAGCATGCGCAGACATATGAGTGCTAAACACCCCACTTAGTGGAACCAAGGCCGTTCAATGACTGCAAGTCGCACCCCTGCTCCTTCCCCTGTGTCACGTGCTGGTTCTGTCAGCCCCCCCGCCCAGGCCCCAGGCACGATCGCCTCCCGCCCTACACCCACCCCTTCACCTCCACTATGCTCCACACCCTCCAGCAAGGTCTCCAAGCACAGCGTTCAACTGTCCTTACAACAGACCTTTGAACGGAAGCGCAAATACACTGCCACTCACCCACATGCACAAGCCTTAAATGTGCACATAGGCAAACTGCTGAGCCTGGAGATGCTGCCCTATTGGCTGGTAGAGATAGGCGACAAGAGGCACACAACCCAGGAGCTGTTGCAGGGCATCACGGCACTGACCAATATTTGGCTCGCACCACGGAACCTGAACACAGGCATGGTTGTTTGTCACAACGGGCAGAACCTGGTGGCGGCTCTGCAACTCGGCAGCCTCACACATGTACCATGCCTGGCCCACGTGTTCAACCTAGTGGTGCAGCGGTTCCCTAAGACTTACCCCAATTTGGCTGACTTGCTCACTAAGGTGGTTGCATCTGTGCGCATTTCCACAAGTCAACCACAGATGCTGTCATCCTTAGGCCAGTGCAAAGGCGCTTGCAACTGCCAGCTCACTGACTGCTGTGCGACGTGCCCACATGGTGGAATTCCACCTTACACATGGTAGCCAGGGTTTACCAGCAACGCAGAGCCATTGTGGAATGCCAGATGTCAACCTCGGTAAGAAGCGGTATTCAGGTCAGTCAGCTTCCTCTAATCTACAATGAGGAGTGGACGTGGATGTCTGCTATCTGTCAGGTACTGGGCCTCTTTGAGGAGTCAACACAGATGGTCAGCGGCGATGCCGCCATCATCAGCCTCACCATCCCGCTGCTGTGTCTGCTTCAAAACTTCCTGCTCAGCCTGAAGTCTGAGACTTTGCCTTCATCTCAGGAGATGGGGGAAGAACATCCACCGCTAGATAGCCAGACCACCCTGACGTTTGTTTCTCAGCACGAAGTAGGGGAGGATGAAGAAGAGGAGGATGCGGAGCAGACTGCTGGCACGACTGAAAACGGTACCCATGCTCAATCCTTATCTGTATGGCCTGAAGAGGAGGAATTGGTGGAGGAGGAGGAAGAAATTGAGAGTCAGCCTATTGAGGAGAGGAAATTCTTGCGTGTTGGGACCCTGGCAAACATGACTGACTTTATGTTATAAATTTGTTGACCACACCGATTACTGGGTGTTCACCCTCCTGGACCCTCGGTACAAACAGAACTTTTCCACTCTCATTCCTGCCGAGGAACGCAGAATGAGAGTGAATTAATATCAACAGGCCCTGGTGCAGAAGCTGAAAATTTACTTCACATCTGACACCACTAGCACCAGAGGATGCAGTTCTGTTGGCTAAAAGCGGGGGAGAGGAGGGGTGAAGCAGGCAGCTTGTCAAGGGGCAGGGGAACACTCTTTAAGGCCTTTGACAGTTTCATGGCACCCCAGCAAGACTATGTCAACCGTCCCCAGTCTAGACAGAGTAGGGGGGAAGCCTTCAGAAAGATGGTTAGGGAGTACCTTGCTGACCATACCAACGTCCTTCCTGATCACTCTGCTACATACAACTACTGGGTGGCAAAGCTGGATACGTGACCCGAACTGGCGCTTTACGCCTTGGAGGTGCTGGGCTGCCCTGCCACTAGCGTGATGTCAGAGGCGGTCTTCAGTGCAGCTGGTGCCATCATCACTAATAAGAGCACCTGCCTGTCAACAGACAGTGCTGAAGTTTATAAAAATGAACAAAGCCTGGATTTCACCTGAATTCAACTGTCCACCTGGGGAAAGCAGCTGAACATAAGGATTCTTAGTATATCCTCTCCTCCTCCTCCAATTCTCATAATTTTTGGGAGGCTCACCTGCTACCGCTTCTACCTTGGTCAATCTGTCATCACCGCCATGCTGTGTCTGGCATAATTTTTGGGAGGCTCACCTGCTACCGCTTTTACCTTGGTCACTATGTCATCACCGCCATGCTGTGTCTGGCATAATTTTTGGGAGGCTCACCTGCTACCGCTTTTACCTTGGTCACTATGTCATCACCGCCATGCTGTGTCTGGCTTAATTTTTGGGAGGCTCACCTGCTATCGTTTCTACCTTGGTCAGTCTGTCATCACCGCCATGCTGTGTCTGGCATAATTTTTGGGAGGCTCACCTGCTACCGCTTCTACCTTGGTCACTCTGTCATCACCGCCATGCTGTGTCTGGCCTAAGTTTTGGGAGGCTCACTTGCTACCTCACTTACTTTTAATAGTTCTCTGTGTCCTCACTCCCGTGCTGTGTCTAGCATAATTTTTCGGAGGTTCACTTGCTACCTCACTCACTCTTAATGGTTCTCTGTGTCCTCACCGCCATGCTGTGTCAGGCAAAATTTTGTTGTGGTTCATATGCTACCTCTGTTTTAATGGTTCACTGAGTTCTCACCACCATGCTGTGTCAGGCTAAATTTTGGGGTGCTTCATATATTGTTTTAATGGTTCACTGTGTTCTCACCGCCATGCTGTGTCAGGCTAAGTTTTTGGGTGGTTCATATGCTACCTCTGTTTTTATGGTTCACTGTGTTCTCACCGCCATGCTGTGTCAGGCTAAGTTTTTGGGTGGTTCATATGCTACCTCTGTTTTAACCAGGCTGTTGCCCAGATTTGGCATAATGATGCGATTAGGAAGCCTCAGAGGCATCCATGCATGCTGCCCCTGCTGTTTCCTGTCCATTTACGTGTTGTTTCCATCATTTTCTGAGGTTGACAGGTTTTCACACGACTTTCCCTCTGCCGAGCTTGGGTCCCCTGCAAAAATGCTCGAGTTTTCCATTGACTTCAATGGGGTATCGGGAAGTATTCGTCTCGAGTAACGAGCACCTGAGCATTTTAGTACTCGCTAATGACTATTAATGGGTATACTGGCGAAGGACGTGATGTACAGAAAAATATGACTTCCATGAATTATTGTGTCTTCCTGTAAAAATAGATTAATAAAAGTCCTGTATAGATTTTTAAGGAAATTTTCCTGCCAATGACATTTTGAGCTGCTGCCATTCTCTTTATGTCTCTATAGCAGTGTATAGGCCGGGATCTGTGCTCTGTTCACACGCTACTTATATAGTTAATATGGTTGAAAAAAATTCACGTTCAACCTGCAGAAACTCTTCTGTGCTGATCAAGGGGAGGCAAAAACACTTAAGAGGCAGATGCCAATTGCCCCATCACAGGGAGAAAAACTCCTTCCCGACTCCACTGTGGCGATCAGAATAATCAGTGGATCAGCGTCCTATCACATGTAATCTAGAGCCCATAATTTGTAATATTATATTTATAGAGAAGCATCCAGGCCTCCCCTGTAGTTATATAACGAATCAGCCATGACAACATTATGTGGCAGAGAGTTCCATAGTGTCACTGCTCTTACAGTAAAGAATATACAGAGTTCCATAGTGTCACTGCTCTTACAGGAAAGACTATAGAGAGTTTCGTTGGGGTGGCTAGACATGGAAGAGTGAGGACGCACAGCTCCTGAGCTCCAGTCCCAATCTGCTCTTATCCACTTTGGACAGGCCAATTCTCATGGTGAACATGGCAAAAAAGAACAAGGGAAAGCCCCCCACCTGCCCTGCATCCCCTCAAGGGAAGATTGAGATTTATTTCACAAGATCCCAGCAGATCCAGCAGGACCGCGGTATGCCGGAGACCGCCATCTTAGCAACCCTTCAGGATGCGGTAGGCCCAGTGTCTGCTGCCCCTCCTGCCCGGACCTCAGAGCAAACGCTGTTCGCCACTGGATCGGCGGGTAAGGCACAGCCGCATCCTCATCCACGCGGCTCCTCCCTGCTGAACTCCGACTCCATGTTTGATGTCCCACCACGGTTGTTGCTATTGGTTACACCCTTCACAAAAGCCTGTACTTATTGTAAGAAAGTGGTGATGTAATAGTGATAAAGTTTCGCCACTAGATGTCGCTATTGTAGGTATGTGTACTTAGTTCCTGCATGGCTGAAGAATGGAAAGGGTTATTGTTCATTTATATGTCACATGGATCTGTGAACCTATAAGAGTATCTTCTTCTTCTGTCGTATCATCTCCTACTTTGCTTCTTCTTTATGCACTCTTCACCTATTCACAGTACACCTTACAGGGAGCTGTAGATAGCAAATCACGTGGGTAGAGGAAGTGTAGAGGTCTTTTGTGTTGGACATTGTAGGGGAAGGACGCAAGCTAGAACGCTTCCTACAGTGGTTCCTTTGGGCCCTGGCCCTCTGCGAGATCCCCAGCCTTCGTATGAGTTCTTTGGTCACTAGACTCTGTAGAGCTAGGACACACCTAACAGTTTCTCCTCAAGTAACCTTACCAAGCAGTATGCAGTGTTAAACCCCTCACAGGAGAGCACACGTCAGAGATTATCTCAACCCACGCCGTGGACTAGGAGAGTCACAGTGTAGGACAGTATCCACAAAGAGCAAAAAAGCTAGGAACTGATCCGGATAGAGCAAAGTTGGTAGAAGCCTACGAACTCTATCTCGCAGTGCGGTTGTCAGCAGGTAACCCTCAGCATTGCACTTATCCCAGGTAACAGGCTCTGGGGCTTGTGTCACCCTCTAGGACAGGTCCGCCGACACTGTTAGAGCAACAAATGGTTTATTCCGACCAAGGTTGATGCACGGGCACAAGTTTTCTCTCTCAAGTATTCCTATATCTCTACCTCATCCTCCAACATCCCGGCAGAGCACATTACTACTTGGGTTGGGACTCTCATGACATCCTCCTCTCTGTTTCTCTGATTCTTCTACATATCTCTCAACACGCAACCCAGTCAGCACAACTGTACTACTCGCTATACTTTTATCACAGATCTAGATCCTGTATTATCAAGTGTATTGTCAAGTGTATTATCAAGCGTGTTATCAAGTGTAACGTATCCTGTCAAGGCACAGCTGTATGTTCTGCTGCACACAAGTACTTTCAGAGTAAACAAGAGATTATTTATGGTAAAGAGACTCTGATTCTTCGCCCCGCACCAACACAGTATACACACACTCCTAGGGACATTTACCCTTTCTGTTGGTAGCAGCGCCAATAGTCCGGGAGGGTCACTACTCCACTCCGGCCCACTGTGATAACAACTAAAGGGACCCCCCTGCAGCACGGCAGGTCACTGACCACAGGGGAACAAGGTGTATCCGGCCATCCAAAATAAAAGCAGGTGTGCCACCACACGTCAAGACACAACACCCCAGGATCCGGTTACATCCTGGCCAACCACCACAGGAGTGGTGTCACACTCTACCATCTGGCAAGTGACCGGCCGTAGCTCCGCCATAGCACCGCGGGGGCTCACCACTCATACTATCCTGCCAACCCTGCACTTCGCCTGGTGACCCCCCCTGATCCCATTCCCGACCCCCTCTCACTTGCAAACAGGTGGGGAACACAGGTGATTTGAGGCAGGCGGTCTCGGAGCACCTTGGCCCACAACGCTCACTCCAGCAGCAGCTATCCTCTCCACTCCTGCACACAGCTATCGCCATAGTGCACATGCCACATAGCGCCCAAGATGGCCGTCCGCCCGCACTCCAATCCAGACGCCTCCATGTCCAGCTCCTAGGTGGGGTCGGTCTCCTCACAAGCTCAAACAAATCACGAGGGCTGCCCTTATACTGTCCGCTCTGCTACTACTCTGCCTACAGATCCACTGCTGCAGCAACCCCCGCTTCTACTGACTGACGCCCACTGCTCAGAAAGTAACCCTGTTCCGTCAACCTATGAGTCCTCTCTCCTGCCGCCCAGACAGGCCTCCATCATTCATACTTCTTCACAAGCTAACTGGACTGCTCCCCCACAACACCTTGCTCCCACCACACTGCCTTTTCTTGGGGCTCCACCATCCCCACACTGGTCCACAGGCACTTTATGGGACTTGTCATCCCCTCATCACATGCCCACTCATAATGGCAATGCACAATTTGCCACTTCAACAACAGTGTGCTACTTCTCCACCCTCTACATCAGGGGTGTCAAACTCAAATACTTAGTGGGCCAAAATAAAAAAAATTGGACAAACTAGTGGGCCAGCCTTGATAATTATTGAAGAGCGCATCTTGCAGTCCTGGCAGTCAGAGCAGCACGCAGTGTTCCTGGTACTGTCAGTGGTGTGCGTCTCCCAGCGCTGTGTACGATAAATTGCAGAACTCTTTTATTACGTCCCTACCCACCTATATACAAGCCCTCCTCTGTAACCCGCATAGTAGTTACCCATTATTTCCCCCAAGCGGTAGGTAATACCATAATTGTGCCCCAAGTAATAGGCAACCCCCCACATGTTGCCCCGTGTAGTAGCCAGCCCTCCCCTGTAGTCGTATATAATGGCCAGCTCTCCCAATAGTGCCCAAATAGTAGCCAGCTCCCCAAGTGTCCCATATAGTAGCCAGCCCTCCCCAATAGTCTCATATAGTAGCCAGCCCTCCCCAATAGTCTCATATAGTAGCCAGCCCTCCCCAATAGTCTCATATAGTAGCCAGCCCTCCCCTCCCCGCCTCCTAGGGCGCGCGCGTGCTGGCTGTCTCAGATTTAAAGGGGCAGTGCGCTCCTAATTGGCTTGAGTGTTAATCACTCCCCTATAAGTTCCTGCCCTGCCCCTTCCCAGGGGTTGGAGCCTCTACATGCTTCCCATAGCGTTTGGCCCAGCTCCCTGTTGTTCCTGATTCCTGTCCGCTACCTGGTCCCTAGTCCTTGTTGCTTATTCCTGTCCGTTACCTGGTCCCTAGTCCTTGTTCCTGGTTCCTGCTCCTGTGTTCAGCCTGTCACCTGCGGTTACGCCTACAGACCTCTGCCAGCACCATCTCCTGCCTACTGCTCCTGCCTCGCCTGCTGTCACTAGCAACCAAACCAGGGGTAGCGACCTGGGGGTCGCCTGCCGCAGCAAGCCCATCCCGCCTAGCGGCGGGCTCTGGTGAAAACCAGCGGCCCCTTAGACTCCGCTCCCTGGTGCGGTTTTGTGCCATTGCTAGTGACGGCTCAGTGGATCCACTACTCTAGGCGTTACAATCATCAAGGGGTCCATATCCTCACTGCACCCCTTGTTAGATTCCTTGAGGGCTGTAGTTTTCAGAATGGGGTCACTTGTGGGGGGTTTCTACTGTTTTGGCAGCACGACGGCTCTGTAAATGCGACATGGCGTTCATCATCCATTCTAGCCAAATCCAGCTTTCAAAATTCAAATGGCGCTCCTTCCCTTTGGAGGCTTGCCCTGCACCCACATGGCGCTTTATGTCCACATGTTGGGTATTTACGGACTCAGGGGAAATTGCTGTACACATTTTTTTTTTTTCTCTTTTATCCCCTTGTGAAAATGAAAAATTCAGCAACATTATGGTGTAAAAAATTTAGTCTTTCATTTTCACGCCACATTGTTCCACATATGTGTCGGTCACCAGTGGGGTCTAAATGCTCACCACACCCCTTGTGACATTCCATGTGGGGTGTAGTTTTCACAATGTGGCCACTTATGGGGGGTTTCAACTGTCTTGACAACACAGGGGCCTTTTAAATGCAACATTGCCCTCAAAATCCAAATGGTGCTTTTTCCCTTTGGAGGCTCGTCTTGAGGCCGCATGGCACCTTAAGTCCACATGTGGGGTATTTCTGTACTCAGGGAAAATTGCTCTACACATTTTGTGTTAGTTTTTTTTGTTTTTTTTTTTATCTTTTAACCCTTGTGAAAATGAAAAAAGTCAAGACAAGATCAATGATTTAGTGTAAAAATTAAAGGAGTACTCCAGGCACCCCCTGTAAAATCTAAACTCCTCACACACTGGGGGATGGTTACTGGCTTCCTCTCTGTCACATTTCTCCCCCCTCTGGCTGCTCTCGCTGCCCCCTGCACTGTTCTCTGTTGCTGCTGATTACATCTCCAGCTTCCTGTTTGGACCAGTGCCTGTGTGCTGCATATTACTACAGTCCCCACAATGCCTTGTTCCCCTCTGTAAACCTCCCACCTCCTCCTCCCACCCACAAACATGGCCACAACCCCGCCCCCCCATCCCTAGCTCGTCTATTCCCCGCCTCCCTCCATCTATTTCCCTCCCACTGCACAGCTTAGTCCCCTACACAAGCACTAATGGGAAATACTGACAACCCAGCCCCCTTATTTGGGTGTCCAGTGAATAAAAACTGCGGCCACCATTGTCTACTTTTAATATGTCATGATGCTAAGGGTTGTGGTTGTGCAACCTGGAGTTGCACAGATTGAAAAATTACTACCAGCATCTTGTCCAAGAGACAATGATGGTGGTAGTAGTTCTGGAAGCTGTGCAACTCCAGCTTACACTCATAGAACCCCCACCATCATGCCATGCTGATACTTGATGATGGTGGTTGTGCTTATGAAGCAGAGGAGACCTCGGACACCAGATTCAGCTATAACCCATAGTCCAGCAGCTGACAGCAAGCAGCAACATCTTTCAGGAGCTTGAACTCGACCAGGATCTCCCAGGGAGCATTGAAACAAACCCCTTCAGCTCCAGAAAGATGTTGCTGCTTGCTGTCAGCTGCTGGACTATGAGTTATAGCTGAATCTGGTGTCCGAGGTCTCCTCTGCTTCTCAGTCATTCTGGAGGAGAATCCTGTAGCATCAGACACCAGTGATCTCCTAGCAGGCATCTGGCATTGAAAGGGTGCCAAATGTCTCCTATTAGATCTGTGACATCTGATGCTGCCGGCAGCTGCCGATCTCCAGGATGACTGAGAAGCAGAGGAGGGAGCCCGACAGATAATATAGTATGTATTGTAAAACTGGGCGGGCAGAGGAGTGGGGCGGGCAGAGGAGGAGTGGGGCGGGCAGAGAATCTGTTGAGGGGCGGGCAGAGGAGGAGTGGGGCGGGCAGAGGATGTGTTGAGGGTCGGGTTTCCCTGTGACAGAGAGGAAATACATCACGTCTCAATATGGCACCTGTGGAACAGCACTGAGACGAGTTGGAAAGTGTTTCCTTCTTCCTGAACTACAGAACTTCCTGTGGGACTTTGATTCTTTGAAAACCGGGTAACATTACAGCTGTCCTAATGAGTGTAAATGGCAATGTTATATAACTTTCCTTTGTAAGTGCAGTGTTAAATTATGTAATTTGCCCAGAGTACCCCTTTAAAAACTTTTTACACTAAATGTTGGTCCAGCCTTGTTTTTTTCCATTTCCAAAAGAAGATAAAAGAGAAAATAAACGCAAAATGTGTAGTGTTATTTATTTAGTACGAAACTACCCAACATGTGGACATAATGTGCCATATGGGCACAGGGCAAGCCACCAAAGGGACAGAGCGCCATTTAGAGGCTGGAATGGAGGATGGAGGCCATGTCGCATTTACAAAGCCCCTTTGCTGCCAGGACAGTGGAATCCCCCCCACAAGTGACCCCATTCTGGAAACTACACGACCTCAAGGAATCTAACAAGGGGTGCAGTGAGCATATGAACCCCACTGGTGATGGGCATATATGTAGAACATGTGCTGTGAAAATAAAAATAGTTTTTTTTTTGTTTTTTTTTTTCATTTTCACGGTACAAATGTGCCTGTCACCAAGAGGTCCATATACTCACTGCACACTTGTTAGATTCCTTATGGGGAGTAGTTTTCAGAATGGGGTCACTCGTGGGGGGTTTCCACTGTCTTGGCATCATCATCAGAGGGAAAAAATTCCTTCCCGACTCCAAAATGGCAATCAGAATAATCCCTGGATCAACGTGACCCCTGAAATACGAATAAGGGGAAGAATTGAGAAAATTTAGAATAATCCCTGGATCAACGTGACCCCTGAAATACGAATAAGGGGAAGAATTGAGAAAATTTAGAACTCCAATGAGGTATGGTACGCCATGAGGCTATGTTCACACTACGTAAAAGTACGGCCTGTTGTTGCCGATGACAACAATGGCCGTAATTTGTACGGGTGAACAATGCCTAATGTTCTATGGGATCCCAGCCGGAGCGTATACACATCGTATGCACTCAGGCCGGGATCCTGCACGGGGCCGCAAATAACTGATGTCAGTTTTCTGCGGCCGCAATTCAGTGAATTGCGGCCGTAGGAAACCCTGTCAGTTCACACAGTGAAGTGAGCGGCTCCGGCCGCTTGCTTCACTGTGTGCACTGTGTGCAGGGGAAGAACCCTGCGGCCAAAAAATCATCCGGCAGAGACCGGCCGTTCCGTAACCCGACCTGGTCACGGAATGGCCGGTCTCATACATTGTGTGAACATAGCCTTAAGCAATTCTTTATGCGGAGGCCGGGGTGATCAGGACAGGTGTCACACTGGAAAATGGTGTCCTTACGACACAGTGTGGGGGACGTCATCTGGAAAATGTTGCCCTGGTGCGATATGGGGTCCTTCATATCCAGAAGCGCTGGGTCCGCTCCATGGCTGCTAAATATTAGGGCTTTATTACTGCTTCTGATATGTTCGGATCGTGCCGCAAGCTACAGTAGCTCGGGCAGCGAGGGACCGGAAGAGGGGGGCGCTGGTATAAAAGTTATCCCCGTACAGGTGGTAACCTTTATCTAGCAGTGGGAAGATCAGTTCTCAAATGATCTTCCCACTAATTCCGAGGATGGGGGAGCATTCTGGGCGTTGGATTTTGGTGTCCCTTCCAGTCTAAATCTGCCTAAGTGTACCCTGAGGCCAATGTGCAGCTGGAGCCCCCAATTTTTTTTTTTCATTTCCGCAGTATCAACAGGGGTCCACGCATGGTGGGGACCCCTGTTGATGCAGCGGAAATGAAATAAGAAGAGGAGGGGTTATTGCCTATAAATTGGTGCGCATACAAATTTATTTGCGCCACCATCAAATTTATAAAGTCATCAGAGAAACAGAGTTTGAAAAATTCTATTTCTCTGAGGCCTGTGGGGTTAATTTGAAGCCTGTGTGGCTACAAAGCCAGGAATCTGGGGCTTATAATTTTGGGAGGTTGGGGTCCATATGGGGTCACCTGTCTGGGGGGCAGCATGGGATGACATGTCTGGGTGGCGGGGGGCAAGATGGGGTCACAAGTCTGGAGGTTGGGGGGGCGAGATGGTATTACGTTTTTGGGGGCAGCCCAAGGCGTCCTCCTTGGATGCCTATGGGGATATTCATCATCACTGGATTATGATGATGATGATGATGATGATGAAGGGAGGAAAGAAGGATCGCCCCATTCATCCTTACTGGCTGCTTCAGTGTCGGAGGCATTAAGAACTTATGCCTCCTCCGCCGAAAACACCCTGTGGGCCATTTTTAAATGGGATCAAGGCCGTATTACCAGCTGCTGCTGCCCTAGGCACCAAACCTGAAGACGCCCCATCTTGGGGAGCGTGGGGGAGTGCCGTTTCGGCCACATGCTTTTTTCTACATGTAGAAACATTGTCTGAATCGTGTTTTTCCTGGTTTTTAATGGCTTAAAACATAAATTTCCACATAGAATCAATGATTAGAGCAGTCTGCATATTGTCTGAAAGAAATAGGTAGGTAATAGCTCCAGGCGTCACAGCCACACCAGACCTGACCGTACCTCCCCCCCTACCCCCCTCAAAAAGACACCAGATTCACTGTCAAGTCTGACCAGGAGGTGGGAGACTAAAAAATAAATAAATAAATAAATAAAATTGCTGATAAATGCTGCACTTATGTGCGGTACTTATCAGCAGACAGTGGTGGTGGGATATAGAAATATTTTAACCAAGGGGGGGGGGGGGACCCTATGCCAAAAAGAAGGAGTTGCTCATCAGTGGCCCACATAGGTGCAATGCTAATCAGCACCCAGAGGGAAGAAGGAAAAAGACCACTATCTTCCTACCCCAAAGCTACTGATCAGTGTACAATATACAATGATCAGCCGCTAGGAGGCAGTAGAGCGAAGCTGCCGAAGACAGCTGAAAATAGATGACGGGAGCCGAAGATAGACGACGGGGAGAAGAGGACGACGTGGGACCGCCGGATCTTTGAGGGGTGCAGAACCAGGTAAAACTTTTTCTTAACACATTTATCGCTGTAGTCAAGGCGATCGAGGGGGTACATTTATGCCTGCGATCATTAACTGGTTAATAAACTACTTCTTTTGAATTTGAGAGAAAAATAATATAGAGAGCACCATAGAGTCAATGTTCTTACAGTAATGAATATAGAGACCATTAAAGTCTTACTGCTCTTACAGTAAAGAATATAGAGAGTGTCAGTCTCACTGCTCTTACAGTAAAGAATCCACGTTTGTGTTGGTGGTGAAACCTTCTTTCCTCTGGACGTAGAGGATGCCCCCTGTGCATTCATATATTTGTACATTGTGAATAGATCGTCCCCTAAGACGTCTCCTCTCTAAAACCTGACAACCTGTCTTGGTCCTGTAACCCCCCCCCCCCCTTCCCTTAATGACCTTGGTCGCCTCCTCTGCACCCGCTCCAGTTCAGCGGTGTCCTTCTTATATACAGGTACCCGGTGCTGTATACTGTATATACCATGTGGGGTCTGACCACTAATTTATAAAACTAAGCTATGTTCTTCTCTTTAGGGTCTCGGCCTCTTTTGATGCCCCCCATGATGTTATTAGCCTTGGCAGCCGCTGCCTGGACCCCCGTTTCCCATATCCCCCTGGTAAGACATTACTATATACCGGTTATATTGGATATCTCCCCTTCTGAGCACAGGACGCAGTCATAGCAGCAGGTATGGATGGAGGTTGGTCGCGCCTTTTTCCGGCTTCCAGGTA
Source organism: Dendropsophus ebraccatus (assembly GCF_027789765.1). Taxonomy (NCBI): domain Eukaryota; kingdom Metazoa; phylum Chordata; class Amphibia; order Anura; family Hylidae; genus Dendropsophus; species Dendropsophus ebraccatus. The sequence goes on along the minus strand of NC_091460.1, from coordinate 5,094,857 downwards.
AACATGGGTCTGAGCAGCGGGATACTGGGACCTGGAGGAAAGACACAAACCTTTATCATAACCGTGAGGAGTATAGAATATATATTTATCTATATCCACTGTATATATGGGAATTTATTAGGATCCCAGCTTTGCTATCAGGACTCCCCGCTGGTGGGAGCGAGCTGCATGGAGCTGGAGGAAACGGCAGACGGACAGGAGCTGCATGGAGCTGGAGGAGACGGAGACGCCAGACGGACAGGAGCTGCATGGAGCTGGAGGAGACGGAGACGGCACACGGACAGGAGCTGCATGGAGCTGGAGGAGACGGAGACGGCACACGGACAGGAGCTGCATGGAGCTGGAGGAAACGGCAGACGGACAGGAGCTGCATGGAGCTGGAGGAGACGGAGACGGCAGACGGACAGGAGCTGCATGGAGCTGGAGGAGACGGCAGACGGACAGGAGCTGCATGGAGCTGAAGGAGACGGAGACGGCAGACGGACAGGAGCTGCATGGAGCTGGAGGAGACGGAGACGGCAGACGGACAGGAGCTGCATGGAGCTGGAGGAAACGGCAGACGGACAGGAGCTGCATGGAGCTGGAGGAGACGGAGACGGCAGACGGACAGGAGCTGCATGGAGCTGGAGGAGACGGAGAAGGCAGACGGACAGGAGCTGCATGGAGCTGGAGGAGACAGACGGCCAGGAGCTGCATGGAGCTGGAGAAGACGGCAGACGGACAGGAGCTGCATGGAGCTGGAGGAGACGGAGACGGCACACGGACAGGAGCTGCATGGAGCTGGAGGAGACGGCAGATGGACAGGAGCTGCATGGAGCTGGAGGAGACGGAGACGCCAGACGGACAGGAGCTGCATGGAGCTGAAGGCGACGGAGACGGACAGGAGCTGCATGGAGCTGGAGGAGACGGAGACGGCAGACGGACAGGAGCTGCATGGAGCTGGAGGAGACGGAGAAGGCAGACGGACAGGAGCTGCATGGAGCTGGAGGAGACAGAGACGGCCAGGAGCTGCATGGAGCTGGAGAAGACGGCAGACGGACAGGAGCTGCATGGAGCTGGAGGAGACGGAGACGGCACACGGACAGGAGCTGCATGGAGCTGGAGGAGACGGAGACGCCAGACGGACAGGAGCTGCATGGAGCTGAAGGCGACGGAGACGGCAGACGGACAGGAGCTGCAGTTCCATAACCCGTTATAGAGTTACTGTGCGTCCTAGTCACATAACAGTTATATTCTGTGGGTTGTCTGACCCAGCCAGAGCCTCCTGCTTATCACTCCTCACTAGTCTATATACTGTATATAACCACATGGAAAACATTATATATGTATGTACCTTGGTTTAAGAGTAGATTGGTTTAAAAGCTCCCTGTACTGGGTGGGAGGGGGAGTGGGGGAGGGGCATGGTCTGCATAGCGGGGTCTACAGCACTTTACTCTGACCCAGGAAGTCTCCCTCACCTTCCAAATCATAACAGATCCACTTCAGGCTGGGGCTTGCATCAGGGGACAGGACTGTGGAGGTAATCTCTCCATAGCTGTAACCCCTCTCTCCCCGGACAGAGAGCACTGGATGTATGTGCCCACATCTGCCCCAATTATTCCTTCATGCTCCTTGCAGTCTCTGTCACTCCTGATTGGTCCATGCTAAACACACACCCCTTCCCCATTGCTGTCATGTGACCACACAGACCTCTGACAGCAGCCCTGCTTTTCTATTCTAGTCTGTTGTACTACACTATTGCATTATGGGGATCTGCAGTTCCATCCTGTATCTACAAACTGTGGCTGTTTTTCAGGTTTATGCAGTTACTATACATTATACACCACATGCTGATCGCTATACTGTACAGTAACTTATATATCACATATCCAGCTGCTGTGTTATCAGGGTTATACAGTTACAATACATTATACACCACATGCTGATTGCTATACTGTACAGTAACTTATATATCACATATCCAGCTGCTGTGTTATCAGGGTTATACAGTTACTATACATTATATACCACATGCTGATTGCTATACTGTACAGTAACTTATATATCACATATCCAGCTGCTGTGTTATCAGGGTTATACAGTTACTATACATTATACACCACATGCTGCTATACTGTACAGTAACATATATTACATATCCAGCTGCAGTGTTATCAGGGTTATACAGTTACTATACATTATACACCACATGCTGCTATACTGTACAGTAACTTATATATCACATATCCAGCTGCTGTGTTATCAGGGTTATACAGTTACTATACATTATATACCACATGCTGCTATACTGTACAGTAACTTATATATCACATATACAGCTGCAGTGTTATCAGGGTTATACAGTTACTATACATTATATACCACATGCTGCTATACTGTGCAGTAACTTATATATCACATATCCAGCTGCTGCTGTGTTATCAGGGTTATACAGTTACTATACATTATACACCACATGCTGCTATACTGTACAGTAACATATATCACATATCCAGCTGCTGTGTTATCAGGGTTATACAGTTACTATACATTATACACCACATGCTGCTGCTATACTGTACAGTAACTAATATATCACATATCCAGCTGCTGTGTTATCAGGGTTATACAGTTACTATCAGGGCCGATTCTGGGGTCTGTGCCGCCTGAGGCAAACACCTCAGGCCGCCGCCCCCCTCCCTGGCACTCGAACCCCCCCCCCCCCGCCCCCAACAACCTCCCCCACCCCCCCCCCCCCCGCGCGCGGGCCCGCGGCAAGCCCACCACCAACATACACTACCGCCCCCACCTCCCTGGAACAGCCAGGGGCCGCGGCCGCCGGACCTCTTCAAGGCGGATCTGCCCCTTTAAAAGTAGGGGGCTCCGCTACCACTACCTGTTCTAACCAGTCCATTGAGCTTCCGGGACAGGTCACCTGATGCACGCCGGCCCCGTAAGCTCACAGCTCTAGCCCCGCGCTCTCTAGTCTCTAGTCTCTAGTCTCCTGCTCAGTGGCATACATGTAACAGCTGACCGCACAGGACCGCGGGAGAGGTGCTGTGCACGGGGCTGGACCGGTGAGCTTACGGGGCCGGCGTGCATCAGGTGACCTGTCCCAGAAGCTCAATGGACTGGTTAGAACAGCTAGTGGTAGCGGAGCCCCCTGCTTTTAAAGGGGCAGATCCGCCTTGAAGAGCTCCGGCGGCCGCATCCCCTGGGTGTTCCAGGGAGGTGGGGGCGGTAGTGTATGTTCTGGAGGGGCCCGGCAGGCGGCCCTACAACTGATAATCTGGGCGGCCCAGTGGGCATTTGCCCAGTCCGCCAGATTATCAGCCGGGCATGCCGCCCCCTGCAGGACCGCAAAATCTGCCACCTGAGGCGGAATACTCATTCCGCCTCATGGCAGAAGCGGGCCTGGTTACTATACATTATACACCACATGATGATTGCTATACTGTACAGTAACTTATATATCACATATCCAGCTGCTGTGTTATCAGGGTTATACAGTTACTATACATTATATACCACATGATGATTGCTATACTGTACAGTAACTTATATATCACATATCCAGCTGCTGCTGTGTTATCAGGGTTATACAGTTACTATACATTATATACCACATGCTGATTGCTATACTGTACAGTAACTTATATATCACATATCCAGCTGCTGTGTTATCAGGATTATACAGTTACTATACATTATACACCACATGCTGCTATACTGTACAGTAACTTATATATCACATATCCAGATGCTGTGTTATCAGGGTTATACAGTTACTATACATTATACACCACATGCTGATTGCTATACTGTACAGTAACTTATATATCACATATCCAGCTGCTGTGTTATCAGGGTTATACAGTTACTATACATTATATACCACATGCTGCTATACTGTACAGTAACTTATATATCACATATCCAGCTGCTGTGTTATCAGGGTTATACAGTTACTATACATTATACACCACATGCTGCTATACTGTACAGTAACTTATATATCACATATCCAGCTGCTGCTGTGTTATCAGGGTTATACAGTTACTATACATTATACACCACATGCTGTTTGTTATACTGTATAGTAACTTATAATATGACACATTCAGCTGTTTATAAATGTTTCATTTGTTTTACATGTTATGCAGAATAGAAAAATCATTATTTTTGAGGTGTGGAACCAATTGTCTGCATTCCAATAATTTCTTATGGAAAAATTTGCTTTGGTTTAAGAGTGGATTTTGATTACAAGCACGGTCTCGTAATGAATTAAGCTCCTAATCCAAGGCACCACTATATATATATATATATATATATATATATATATATATATATATATATATATATATATATATATATACACATATATATAGGTTCTAAAGTTCATAGAGAAAAGAGATGAGGGCACTCACCGCTTATTGTGATCTTCTTTTTTATTTCATCTTTATACGTGCATGAAAGTTACTGGATACATCTGCGTGAACGCCAGACACCCACCGGATCGGGTAACAGCTGTTTCACGTGCATGCGCGCTTCTATAGACACCGCCTCTCACCTAAGTCCGGAATAAAAAAGCTTCACTCCGTGACGTGTGCGAGTGGGTGTTTACAAACTACAATTTAAAAACAAAATATTAAAATCCACATATCAGACTGTGACCTATAGAAACATATTTAACTCCAATCTATCATTAAGACCTAGGCTTCCTTCTGCACCTGTTGCTAGAATGAGACGGGCTTCTTTCTGCAGTAAAACTTTGTTTCTATCTGTACCTATTTTATTATATACGCGTTCTAGTCCAACGAACTTGAGGCACTCTGTATTTCCTTCATGTTTGTCTCGTACATGCTCAATGAGCCGAGTCACCCCCTTATTAGTTCTACATGAATAAATGTGTTCGTAAAAATGGCGGTTCAACTTTCTTATTGTCTTACCAATGTAGTGTACACCACAGCTGCAAACTATGGCGTACACTACTCCTTTTGTGCCGCAACATATAAAATCCTTTATAGTGCAGGCTACACCTCCCAACGTAATTGTTTTGGTGTCTAAACATTGTTCACACCATGCGCAGTTGCCGCACTTAAACATATCCTTAGGAGCTGCTGAGCGGATCCAATCCGTTTTTTTCTTCTCTTGAAAGCGGCTGCGCACCAGGACATCTTTAAGATTCCTGCACCTTTTAAAGGTTATTAGAGGTTTTTCTAAGTAGACCTTTGAGAGTACCGGATTATTTTGTATTAAGTACCAGTTGTTGTGAATGGTGTTACGTATAAGGTTTGCTAATGGACTGTATTTAAAAGTAAAAGCAAACTTTGTCTTTTGTGTTTTTTGTTTTTTCCTCAGGGCTTTTTACTTTGCTGCCCTAAGCTCATCTTCTGGGTAGCCCCTCAACACTAAACGATAGGTAAGTTCTTCTGCTTTTTGTAAGAATGCTTCATCAGTACTATGTATACAACTCAGTCTAAGGTATTGGCCATAGGGGACTGCGGCTTTTACGTGTCTATGCTGGGTTCACACTACGTATATTTCAGTCAGTATTGTGGTCCTCATATTGCAACCAAAACCAGGAGTGGATTAAAAACACAGAAAGGATCTGTTCACACAATGGTGAAATTGAGTGGATGACCGCCATATAACAGTAAATAACGGCCATTATTTCAATATAACAGCCGTTGTTTTAAAATAACAGCAAATATTTGCCATTAAATGGTGGCCATCCACTCAATTTCACCATTGTGTGATCAGATGCTTTCAGTGTTTTTAATCCACTCCTGGTTTTGGTTGCAATATGAGGACCACAATACTGACTGAAATATACGTAGTGTGAACCCAGCATAGACACGTAAAAGCCGCAGTCCCCTATGGCCAATACCTTAGACTGAGTTGTATACATAGTACTGATGAAGCATTCTTACAAAAAGCAGAAGAACTTACCTATCGTTTAGTGTTGAGGGGCTACCCAGAAGATGAGCTTAGGGCAGCAAAGTAAAAAGCCCTGAGGAAAAAACAAAAAACACAAAAGAAAAAGTTTGCTTTTACTTTTAAATACAGTCCATTAGCAAACCTTATACGTAACACCATTCACAACAACTGGTATTTAATACAAAATGATCCGGTACTCTCAAAGGTCTACTTAGAAAAACCTCTAATAACCTTTAAAAGGTGCAGGAATCTTAAAGATGTCCTGGTGCGCAGCCGCTTTCAAGAGAAGAAAAAAACGGATTGGATCCGCTCAGCAGCTCCTAAGGATATGTTTAAGTGCGGCAACTGCGCATGGTGTGAACAATGTTTAGACACCAAAACAATTACGTTGGGAGGTGTAGCCTGCACTATAAAGGATTTTATATGTTGCGGCACAAAAGGAGTAGTGTACGCCATAGTTTGCAGCTGTGGTGTACACTACATTGGTAAGACAATAAGAAAGTTGAACCGCCATTTTTACGAACACATTTATTCATGTAGAACTAATAAGGGGGTGACTCGGCTCATTGAGCATGTACGAGACAAACATGAAGGAAATACAGAGTGCCTCAAGTTCGTTGGACTAGAACGCGTATATAATAAAATAGGTACAGATAGAAACAAAGTTTTACTGCAGAAAGAAGCCCGTCTCATTCTAGCAACAGGTGCAGAAGGAAGCCTAGGTCTTAATGATAGATTGGAGTTAAATATGTTTCTATAGGTCACAGAAAAGATAAATGTGAACAGCGCTCCAATGTGTGGGGTCTGCAAGACTTGGGTGAGTGCAGGGGAGTAATAGGAGGACTCTCACCTGGTGTGGTTGTGCAAATGCAAGGCACAACTCTCAATGCTCACATGTGTGTGGACCGCAGCCACTCCCAGAAACCAAACAGGTATTACCAGAAACATAAAACCTCCACTCCAACCACTGGGTAAAATCGGGCACTGGTCCAAGATAGGAAAAATTCCAAAATGGAGATAAAAAAGTATGTATATTTATTAAAACACAACGCGTTTCGAAGTCGTGCTGACTTCTTTCTCAAGTGTATAACAAAAGAATGTTTTTCAAGATCTATAAAAAGGGTGGTTTGCACATGCCCAGTAGCAGCCAAAGATACAGGTGATGTCTGATTACATACATAATACCTCCCAACAGGGAGTGGATCAAGTTACAAGTAAACCTGCTTTCACTTAATACATAAAACACTTCTACAAAGAAGAAATCAGAGGCAAGCAAACCAAAAAAAAGGGATAAACACAAACGTCAGAGGATAAAATAAAAATATATGTATAAAATATATAATAAATATATAATAATAAAAGCCTATCTTGTATTCTCAATGGTTTCGTTTAATCCCTGCGGTGTAAGAGTAGCTAATTTAAAAATCCAAAAGGATTCCCGATTTATCAGTTGTCTATATCGGTTCGGGTGATTTTCTGGGATTTGTTCTAGTATAATAAGGGTTAGATCAGTGGAATTATTCTGATGGTGACTTGAAAAGTGTTTGGATATACTATGAAGAAGGAAAGCTTTTTTTATATTAGACCTATGTTTATTCATCCGTGACCGCACTGTCTGAACAGTGCGGCCAACATACTGCAGTCCACAACTACATTCCAATAGGTATATGACAAACTGTGTTGCACAATTGAGTTTACTACGAATAAAATATACTGCCCCTGTGATATTAGATTTAAATGTGGTAACTAAAATCGGGGGCATCCATTCACAACATAGGCATCGATTATGCCCGCATCTTGTGGATCCTACCTCTTTTGGTACATTGTGTATTTGTTCAGGAACCCTGTTCTGAACACTTCTAAGTCTACTAGCGGAAATATGACCCCGCATGGTTTTTGTTCTACGAAAAATAATATTGGGTCTCTTGGGAATCACAGATTTTAATATTGGATCATCACACAGCAGGTTTACTTGTAACTTGATCCACTCCCTGTTGGGAGGTATTATGTATGTAATCAGACATCACCTGTATCTTTGGCTGCTACTGGGCATGTGCAAACCACCCTTTTTATAGATCTTGAAAAACATTCTTTTGTTATACACTTGAGAAAGAAGTCAGCACGACTTCGAAACGCGTTGTGTTTTAATAAATATACATACTTTTTTATCTCCATTTTGGAATTTTTTCCTATCTTGGACCAGCGCCCGATTTTACCCAGTGGTTGGAGTGGAGGTTTTATGTTTCTGGTCTATAGGTCACAGTCTGATATGTGGATTTTAATATTTTGTTTTTAAATTGTAGTTTGTAAACACCCACTCGCACACGTCACGGAGTGAAGCTTTTTTATTCCGGACTCGGGTGAGAGGCGGTGTCTATAGAAGCGTGCATGCACGTGAAACAGCTGTTACCCGATCCGGTGGGTGTCTGGCGTCCACGCCGATGTATCCAGTATGATACAGATGAAATAAAAAAGAAGATCACAATAAGCGGTGAGTGCCCTCATCTCTTTTCTCTATGAACTTTAAAAGCTGATGTGTATCTGACTTCGTAGTGAGCACCAACCAGTGATCAGCATCTAAATCCCCATTCACCCATGGGATCCCATATCGTGAGCCGATATAGAGCCGTGCCGGTGGCTACCTGTCTTCCTAAGTCTATATATATATAGATGCACATGGACTTGTAGTATATATATGTATAAGGGCACATGGACTTGTAGAATATATATACAGTGGTGCCTTGGATTACAAGCATAATTCGTTCCGTGACCATGCTTGTAATCCAAATCCACTCTTAAACCAAAGCAAATTTTCCCATAAGAAATCACAGAAATGCAGACAATTGGTTCCACACCCCAAAAATAATGATTTATTATTCTGAATAACATGTAAAATTAATGAAACAAACATTAAGAAACAGCAGAATCTGTGATATTATAGGTTACTGTACAGTAATGGAGAGGATGGGAAACACAAGGGCAGACAGAGACTGCAGGGAGCAGGAAGGAATGAGCAGGGCAGGTGTGGGCACATACATGCAGCATCTCTGTCCGGAGAGAGGGGTTACAGCTATGGAGAGATTACCTCCACAGTCCTGTCCCCTGATGTAAGCCCCAGCCTGAAGTGGATCTGGTATGATTTGGAAGGTGAGGAAGACCTTCTGGGTCAGAGTACAGGGCTGTAGACCCCGCTATGCAGACCATGCCCCTCCTCCATGCGCGCTCCCACCCAGTACAGCGAGCTCTTAAACCAAAGCAATGCTCTTAAACCAAGTTATAATTTTGAAAAACTGTGAGCTCTTATATCAAAACGCTCTTAAACCAAGTTACTCTTAAGCCAAGGTACCACTGTATATATATATATATATATATATATATATATATATATATATATATATATTAGGCACATTTATGGATAAATAAATAAGTGAATAAACAATTCCCCAAAAGCAGCGTAGGAAATTCTTATCCCCGTCTAAGCTCCAAACTAACCTCTCATCACGTCTGCAGTGTGTGAGAAGAAATCATAACCCATATTTTGGGATTTTTTTATATATATTTAATCAGCCGTCCACAGAGCCATCTCTCCACCCATATCGGTCATGTTGTAGTGACTAGTGCCCCTCATACTGTTACTACTAGACCTCCCCAGCCGCCCATCTCCTCTCCCACCATACTGTACTGTGCTGCTGCCGTCACATCCTGCACATTGCTACATTACCAGCCTTATCCTATCATTCCAGGGTGTCCGTGTATTGTACACTATTAGGTTATGTACATGTGATCTTTACACGAATAATATCATTATATATATAAGGTTTCTTTCCTCCTCTGTGTCTTTCCATGTTATAGCCGAGGTATTCATGTGAAGCTCCTGACCACTGACCGCCCATGGTGTATAATTTCCCACTTCCACCATACGTTTCTCTATATGTGTGATCTTATCTATGAGCAGCCAGTTCATTATCCTATATGGATGTACAGCTTCTCCTTGGTCAGTAAAGTAATATGAAGGTCTCATTGGATCCTGTGTAGACTTCATCCTCTGTATGTAGCGCTGTAACTTCCGGCTGTGTTGTAGAAGTCCAGGGATTGAGGTTTTCCGATATTTGTCTTTTATATATAAGAACATTTCATGTAGAGATTTTCCCAGGATTTCTACAGCCTGATACAGTCTGGGAGAGACGCCCGATGAGAGGTAAGTCCGCAGACTGGGCTTAGTGGATGCTGATCTGAGTCTAGTGGGTTCGAGGATAACAAAGGAATCTTTATCCTTATTTTGAGCTAATAATCTTAGGTATTCATAGAAGTCCTCTCTGTTGTATGCACGGATTAATTTCCTGTAGTTTTCTACAAAATCTTCCATTCCTGGAAAAGGTTGTGATGAGAAGTCCACGGTCAGACTGCAATTCAGTTGTGGAATAAAAAATTCTGCTAGGATGGGAGTGAAAGCCAATGTTGGTGAAAAGATGAAAGTTTTCTTGTAAAATACAGTTAAAAAATGTATTTGCATAATATAATATACTTCGGGATGGTAGGATCCACACATTACAATGGCCCTGACGCTTGTATCGTTGAAAATCTCTTTAACCTGGTGACTATTCAATTTTTTTTTGCTTGTAAGTATCAAGGTGAAGGCGACACAGATCCCGTCCTCTCTCATGTACTTTCTCAGTATCTGCAGTTCATTCTCTCCGGCATCATCATCCGATACTATAATCCCAACCCAGGTCCAGCCAAAGTGCTTCAGGAGTTTGGTTATTACCATACTGTGGACGTGATGATTCTGGACGGTACGGAAAACATGCGGATAGAGACGTCTATCAGATAGTGAGGGGTCGGTGGCTCCATAGCTGATCTGCGGGACACAGAAGAAAACAAAACCTTTCTGTATTTTCTAGTCATTTTGTTTATAGGGAGGTGAGTAAGAAGAAAGAGGCTTCATTACTGAGTGAGGTCACCATGAGGCACTATTACTGTGTGAGGCATAGATACCATGTGCGGCACTATGGATGGGGGGTTTGTATACAGGAGGGGGAAGATGCTGGAAAAGAAAGAAATAAAGATGTCTAACATATCCTGCAGAGATAAATAATGGCTGGAAGAAGTCTTCATGGTCTGGACCAGATGGAAAAGAGAAAGGTGAGTAAAGTATTGATGTAACAGCCCTGTAATCCCCTATATAGGCTACAGAGCGGCCCGTGGGACGGTTGTATATTATTATACCGTCACTATGATAATAAGTGCAGATTCTACTAGGGATGAAGTCTACCGGTTTGGACTCAGAAATACCCCAATTGTACAGGAGATGTGGAGCTGTGTAGGCTTAGCAGAAAGCTTATCACCACTGACTGCAAAGTAGGTAAAGCCCCTCACGGACCCTTCTTGGGGGCCGCCCCTGTGTATGGGAGACTGGAGAGGGAGGGGAGTTCTCCCATATACAGAGGTGTTAACTGCCCATCCAACCAATCACAGCTCAGCTCTGGTAAAATTAAAGCTGTGAATGGTTACTGTGGAGAGCTTACACCAGTCTATAATTTACCTCCTTTGATAAGTCTGTGCCAAGCGAGCAGGGAGCCAGGCAGACGCAGTGAGGAGAGAGAGGAAGGAGGAGGAGGAACATGACAGAAGTGAGACCAACAATGAGGTGAACCAAAAGTGAGGCCCACCCAGAGGTGACCCAGAAGTGAGACCGACCAAGAGGTGACCCAGAAGTGAGACCGAAACTAAGGTGACCCAGAAGTGAGACCCACCCAGAGGCGACCCAGAAGTGAGACCGAAACGAAGGTGACCCAGAAGTGAGACCGACACAGAGGGGACCCAGAAGTGAGACCGACAACGAGGTGAACCAAAAGTGAGGCCGACTCAGAGGTGACCCAGAAGTGAGACCAACAACGAGGTGAACCAAAAGTGAGGCCCACCCAGAGGTGACCCAGAAGTGAGACCGACCAAGAGGTGACCCAGAAGTGAGACCGAAACGAAGGTGAACCAGAAGTGAGACCCACCCAGAGGTGACCCAGAAGTGAGACCGAAACGAAGGTGACCCAGAAGTGAGACCGACACAGAGGGGACCCAGAAGTGAGACCGACACAGAGGTGACCCAGAAGTGAGACCGACACAGAGGTGACCCAGAAGTGAGACCGACACAGAGGTGACCCAGAAGTGAGAGCGACACAGAGGTGACCCAGAAGTGAGACCGACCAAGAGGTGACCCAGAAGTGAGACCGAAACGAAAGTGAACCAGAAGTGAGACCCACCCAGAGGTGACCCAGAAGTGAGACCGAAACGAAGGTGACCCAGAAGTGAGACTGACACAGAGGGGACCCAGAAGTGAGACCGACACAGAGGTGACCCAGAAGTGAGACCGACACAGAGGTGACCCAGAAGTGAGACCGACACAGAGGTGACCCAGAAGTGAGAGCGACACAGAGGTGACCCAGAAGTGAGACGGACACAGAGGTGACCCAGAAGTGAGACGGACACAGAGGTGACCCAGAAGTGAGACCGACACAGAGGTGACCCAGAAGTGAGACCGACACAGAGGTGACCCAGAAGTGAGACCGACACAGAGGTGACCCAGAAGTGAGACCGACACAGAGGTGACCCAGAAGTGAGACCGACACAGAGGTGACCCAGAAGTGAGACCGACACAGAGGTGACCCAGAAGTGAGACCGACACAGAGATGACCAAGACGTGAGATCTACACGGAGTTGACCCAGAAGTTAGACCGACACAGAGGTGACCCAGAAGTGAGACCAACACAGAGTTGACCCAGAAGTGAGACAGACACAGAAGTGACCCAGAAGTGACCCAGAAGTGAGACCGACACAGAGGTGACCAAGACGTGAGATCTACACGGAGTTGACCCAGAAGTGAGACCGACACAGAGGTGACCCAGAAGTGAGACCGACACAGAGGTGACCCAGAAGTGAGACAGACACAGAAGTGACCCAGAAGTGAGACCGACACAGAGGTGACCAAGACGTGAGATCTACACGGAGTTGACCCAGAAGTGAGACCGACACAGAGGTGACCCAGAAGTGAGACCGACACAGAGGTGACCCAGAAGTGAGACCGACACAGAGGTGGCCCAGAAGTGAGACAGACACAGAAGTGACCCAGAAGTGAGAGCGACACAGAGTTGAGACTACAGAACCAGGAGGGATGCCTGAAGATGGAACAGCTCTACAGTCTTCCAGCAGGGAGAAGAAAGGTGAGAGCTGGGGAGGACTGAATGTATCTGTGTTAGGAAGAGATTGGACTCAGATGCACAGCGTGGACGGGTGAGACTGAAGGGGTACAAGGGGTTAAGACACTGGAGCTGCTGTGAGCATTAATGTACTTGCCCTAAAGTTAAACTTTTACTGAATATGCACTAATATCTGTGTCTTTAGGAATATCCCTAGTCTCCCTTTCTCTGTTCTGGGAAATTAGCCGTATTTGTACTTTCACGTAGGACTAATGCCTGTGACCTGTGCTCCAACCTCGGAGACTCTGCTGACGTAACACTTCACTATTCCAGTATTGGGGTGGGTTCACACTACGGAATTCCCGCGGTTAACTCAGCGGAATTCCGTCGGCTGGCCGCGCGCCTTTCCGCCTGCTCCATAGACACCATTCTATGGGCCGGCGTATTCCGCTATCCACCGAAAGAAGTGACATAGCGGCGGATAGTGGAATACGCCGGCCCATAGAATGGAGTCTATGGAGCCGGCGGAAAGGCTAGCGCCGGTGCGCGCGTACATACTGCGGAATTCCGCGGAGTTTATCCGCGAGAATTTCTCAGTATGAACCCACCCTTGGGGATCAATGTTTGTGAGCTAACACAGTGTATTTCAGTCAGTGTTTCTGCTTCATGTGGTGCTCTATTACCAAAGACTCGGTTGAAATGAGACTCTTCCTTTGGGTAATAATTTAAGACCTAAGGGCTTAAGTTACAGAAATGACTTACTTTTTCATTACTTACAAACTACATGTCCCTTTTTCTATGTGAATACCGACTTAGATAGGTGTTGTAAAACTCCAGCTGGTCTAGGGTTAACATATGGTCAGTGTGTTTCCCCAAGCCTCACATGACCTCTTTCATTGTATTACGTGGTATGATTCCATTGGTTGTTTTATGCTTTTTGTTTTATGTATTGTTCATATGTTATTAGACATGATTAAGTGCAGTAGCGTGAAATGCGTAGGTCAGCTTCTTTGGACCATGTTTTAAAGGGGTTATCCAGCGCTACAAAAACATGGCCACTTTCCCCCTACTGTTGTCTCCAGTTCAGGTGTGGTTTGCAATTAAGCTCCATTTACTTCAATGGAACTGAGTTTCAAAACCCCACCCAATCTGGAGACAACAGTAGGGGGAAAGTGGCCATGTTTTTGTAGCGCTGGATAACCCCTTTAACTTATTCCTATTAAAAGTTATGTTTTAACCTCCACATTTAGAGTGCCGGGGTAACAGGCCAGAGTATACCCCCAGTCCAGATTATATCATGGGGTATTTTTTGGCCTAGGCCAATTCATCCCCCCTCAGGCCATTTTATACCCCCATGATATCAGTAATATTGAGTGATAGACCCAAGAATTACAGAATTTTTCACCATGTTATTGGGGATTCGTCTTTGTCTGGTGAGATAAGTGAGAAGCTACTGAGGGAAATCTTACAGGTCTAATCACATGGGGGACATTTATCACTGTGTTTGCACTATTTTTTGCTAAAAAGGAGATTTGTGCAAAATCTGTGCAAGATTTATTAAGGGTTTTTTTCCATAAGCTTCTGCCACCTGCGCCTTTTTTAATGTTTGCACTGGGAGGGGGCGGGGATTTCTATTAACTACTTTTTATTATTAGATTTATCATGCGCAAATTTTCAGTTTTTGCGCAAAATCCTATCCTAGTGTAGCTTTTTAGCCCAGCTGTTTTGGGCTGGATTCACGCTGCATTTTTCCAGTTGTTTTTTTTTCTTCCACTTTTTGCAAAAAAACAGATACGGATTCAGATACGGATGTAGGATACGAATTCATTTGCGTTCCTCCATTTTGATCCATTTTTTCCACTGACTTCCATAATAAAAAAAGGATCAAAATGCATCCTTTTTTTTAGTGTACACAAAAAACATGGTCGACCACGTTTTTATGTACGCTGAAAAAAAGATGCGTTTGGATTTGTTTTCAATCCATTTTTTGTTTGCAAAATGGATGAAAGAAACAGACAGCAAAAAACGCAGTGTAACCGCGGCCTTAGGCATAAATTGTGCAAGATGTATCAAAGCACTTGCGTCTATTAATGATTTTTGCGCAACAACTGTAAAACTTTGCGCAGCCCATACAAAGCACCGCCTGCTCAAAAAATATGTGTAGATGATAAATTCCCCCCATAGACTTTTATTACTTCAACCAGAAAAACTTGGCTGTTCATAATATAAGGAAAAAATAACGTCCTAAAACTTAGACTTTACATTATCGAGTAAATATTAATCGGTCATCTGATCAGCACATGACATGTAATACACCGATCAGCACATGGCGTGTAATACACCGATCAGCACATGACGTGTCCTACACCGATCAGCACATGACGTGTCCTACACCGATCAGCACATGACGTGTAATACACCGATCAGCACATGGCGTGTAATACACCGATCAGCACATGATGTGTCCTACACCGATCAGCACATGACGTGTAATACACCGATCAGCACATGACGTGTAATACACCGATCAGCACATGGCGTGTAATACACCGATCAGCACACGACGTGTAATACACCGATCAGCACATGACGTGTAATACACCGATCAGCACATGGCGTGTAATACACCGATCAGCACATGACATGTAATACACCGATCAGCACATGACGTGTAATACACCGATCAGAACATGACGTGTAATTCACCGATCAGCACATGACATGTAATACACCGATCAGCACATGATGTGTCCTACACCGATCAGCACATGACGTGTAATACACTGATCAGCACATGACGTGTAATACACCGATCAGCACATGACGTATCCTACACCGATCAGCACATGACGGGTCGCTACATCAATCTGGCCATCCTTGACTACACTTTCCCATGGGACCCAGTAGAAGCCAGGCAGGACAATGACTCCAAGGGAAAAAGGTACAATCAGCCTAATAAAATAAAAGCAGGAGTGCAAGCACACCTGTGTGCCTCCCCGGCACTGGCATCACGATATAACCCCTTATGGTCCAGTTGCATCTCAGCCAACCACTACGGGAGTGGCGTCACACAGTACCATCTAGCAGGTGACCGGCCAATCCTCCGACACAACATCACTGGGGGCTCACACCACACACGTCAAAGATTCCACAACTTCATAGGGTCCAACCCAGCGTGGTTCCATCTCTGAACCCATGCAACAGATACGACAGCCGTGTTTTTTTTTATTGCTATTGTATTATCGATCAAAGGCACTTCTGGTGTTCCTGGGCAGAGTGAATGTTGGTACTTACAGTTGAGCGGAGCTTTTTATGAAAGGCTGTCAGTGTATTTGACACATCAGGGTTGGCATTATCTGAAATGGGCATGGGATCCACAGTGTCATTTTCTGGGGTATTGAGGTCAATAGGAAGCTTGGCCTTCCGTCCATACATGACTTCAAATGGAGTGCACAGATAGGCGTGATAGGCAATCAGAACACCAGGGATGAACTGATCCAAGTTGTTTCCTTGGTCATTGACAAGCTTACTAAGAGATTCTTTGAGTGTTTGATTATCACGTTCCCGTTGACTATTTGTTTGTGGGTGGTTGGGGCATGAAATGTGGTGATCTGTTTGAAAATTCTGCTTGTCAGGACTGTACTTGGTAAAACCACGCTCTCGAGCTCTGGTTGCCGGTTACGATCATGGCTGCAAAATGTACGTGAACAATAGTTTTCTTGTATTATATTATTAGTGTGAACACGGTTTTATTCTGCTTTGACATTTATATTGATTTAGGTTAACTCCCTGTTCATTGTCTGGGAAGATTTCTTCCAGCAGGTATACAGTTAACACCTTGCCTTGGATGATGACAGCCTGGTCCTCCTGTGCAGGCTGGGACAGTGTGACGGTGTCTGGGCTTCATCTGTCTGTGTGAGTGTTTCCTTTGTGTGCCCTGAACTGTCCTGACATTATAGCAGGCCCATATCCCAGCCAACCCTCCCGGCGGTTCACTATGAGTGCCGATCCGTCGGTCAGTGACCGCCTGGCTGAGTTGGCAACTCAGTGACAGGGAATGGCAGGTGTTGATCAAATTTCACAACGTCTAGACGCCATGACTACCTATTCGTCTGATGCTGCTGCCTCTCCTTTTACTTTTTCAGCCCATGTTTCCCTGTCCAGAGTCTCCAGCGGAAACCTAGTATGCTTCTGCCAGATCATTTTGAAGGGAACTCTGATAGATTCCGCACGTTTCATGAATCATGATGGTAGTAAAACTCTTGCCTGCCAAACTATGGTGGACTCAGGGGCTAAAGTTAATTTTATAAATGCTGTTGTTGCTCGGGCCCTAGGCATTGAGTTTATTCCTTTGTGTTCTCCCTTCTCAGTCTTAGTGGGGTGTCTTCACTCTGAAAAAAATTAATTTTTCGTTATGGAGAGATTGACCTTTGACATAATTCTTGGTTTGCCTTGGCTTCGACTCCATAACCCGTTGTTTGATTGGGTGACTACTGAGTTGCTTAAATGGGCTTTTAGTTGTCACTCTCATCTGAGCATTGTACAGACCTTAGAATGTACTGCTGATTATGGGTCTATTCCTGAATTCATAGCTGACTTCCGAGATGTCTTCGATGAAGTCAGCTCGGACCATCTTCCCCCACATAGGCCATATGACTGCACTATTGACCTTGTTCCTGGAGCGAAATTCCCTAAGGGACGTATTTTCAATCTATCTGCTCCAGAACGGGAGTCAATGCGTGACTTTATTCAGGAAAGGGTAACAGTATCAGGCCCTCAGTATCACCTATGGGGGCAGGTTTATTTTTTGTCAACAAGAAAGATGGAGGTCTAAGACCATGTATAGACTACAGAGAGTTAAATAAAATCATGGTTAAGGACCAGCATCCTCTTCCTCTGATGCCAGATTTATTCAATCCGGTTGTGGGTGCCTAATGGTACTCCAAAATAGATCTCCGGGGAGCCTACAACTTGTATCCGGATCAAGGAGGGTGATGAGTGGAAGACGGCATTCAATACTCCTGAGGGTCATTTTGAGTATTTTGTTATGCCATTTGGTCTCAGTAATGCCCCTGCCGTCTTCCAAAGGTTCGTAAATGATATTTTTCGTGACCTTCTGGGTAGGTTCATGGTCGTATACCTAGATCACATCCTCATCTTTTCACCAGATTGGACTACTTATCAGGAACATGTGAGGATTCTAGGTTGCGACAGAACTATTTATGTGCTAAGCTGTCTAAGTGCCAATTTGGTGTCCAAGAGGTGGGGTTCCTGGGTTATATTCTTACTCCTGATTCTATCGGTATGGATCCCCAGAAAGATTCTGCGATACAGAAATGGATACGTCCCAGTTCACTAAAAGAAATTCAATGTTTTCTGGGTTTTGCAAATCATTACCGGAAGTTCATTAAGAATTTTTCTGTAATCGCTAAGCACCTTACTGATCTTAGTAAAAAAGTAAAAAAGGGTCGGACCCCACTGCTTGGACACCAGAGGCAGAACATGCCTTCACTGCTTTGAAGAATTGTTTTTCTACCGCTCCTGCACTGGTCCACCCAGATCCTGAAAAACCATTTGTTGTCTAGGTTGACGCTTCTGAGACAGGAGTTGGAGCGGTTCTGTCCCAGGGAGCAGAGCCGTACACCAACCTCCGTATTGTGGCCTTCTTTTCCAGGAAATTCTCCACCTCAGAGATTAATTATGACATCAGGAAATGCAAATTGCTAGCTATAAAGTGGGCATTTGAGGAATGGAGACACTTCCTGGAAGGAGAAAAACATAGAGTGGCTGTATCAACTGATCATAAGAACCTATTGTATCTTGATAAAGCCAAGAGGCTCAACCCTCGACAGGCACGGTGGGCCTTATTCTTTACAAGGTTTAATTTATTGTAAATTAAGGCCCTGGTGCAAAGAATGTTAAGGCAGATGCCTTGTCTAGGAGTTTTGGTGCCCGTGATGCCCTCAATGAGGAACCTAAGAATATCCTCACCTCAGGAGTTGTGGTCACTACCCTTACTCCCGATTTGGTGTCGTCCATTACTAATTCTCAAGAAGTTGTTGTTCAGGGAGAGCTGGAATTTGGAGTGGAAAAAATAATGGATTCACGTAGAGTGCAAAATTCAATTCAGTATCTGGTCCACTGGAAAGGGTATGGACCCGTGGAACGAGTTTGGGTGTCTGCTAGAGATCTCCATGCCCCAAAATAGGTTCAACTATTCCATCAGACATACCCTTCCAAACCTGGTGGTTCAAATGAGGGTCAGGATAATGTCAGGATTGTACCTGATAAAACTACGCTCTCAAGCTCTGGTTGCCGATTACGATCATGGCGGCAAAATGTATGTGTACAATAGCTATTTTCTTGTATCATTTTATTAGTGTGAACACAGTTT
Source organism: Dendropsophus ebraccatus (assembly GCF_027789765.1). NCBI lineage: Eukaryota > Metazoa > Chordata > Amphibia > Anura > Hylidae > Dendropsophus > Dendropsophus ebraccatus. Next base: position 5,075,354 of record NC_091460.1, on the reverse strand, counting down.
TATTCTGTTTTGGCATTTATACAGTTACAGATATACAGTTAACACCTTTCCTTGGATAATGACTGATAGCCTGGTCCTCCTGTGCAATCTCTTGATTCTTTGCTCCAATCGTCTCTGAGACGAGGACCTGGTTTCACATAAAGCTCAGTCATTTCCTAAGCCTGATGCCTGCTATAGGTTACACTTGTACCTGTTTCAAACTTTCTATCCCTGTATATTTTGAACTCCTGTTATATCTTACCTCGGCTTGCTTCTGACTATTCTTTGGCTCTGTGATTCTGATCTATATTTTGATTTTCCTGGTTCTGACCTATTTTTGCCCGACTTTCCGCCTTTGTGTTTTGTCTGTCTTTGTTATCGTCTTTTGTCTTGTCTCACGTGTCACCCTATGTCAGTGCAGGGAACATCCCCTTTTTGACCGCCATCATTTAGGGTGTTCTAGTGGCAAGTAGGTAGGGACAGCGGGAGTGGGACATTGTCAGGGCTTCACCTGTCTGTGTGAGTGTTTCCTTTGTGTGCCCTGAACTGTCCAGACAAAAAACAAAAGGTGCAACAGCAACCCACAGGTGTAAGGGCTTACCGTATATACTCCTCCCAGTGTACACATCGTAAACACCTACCCTGTAGATATTAAAAATTAAAATATACATTTTTTTTTAGAAAAGTGAGGATCTTAGCAAACTATTTGATCAAACAGAGTGTACCATGTCACCACGTTAAGGCGTCCTCGAGAAATGGTCCCTTCTCTAGCATTTTCACCCTAACAATGGCCTCTCCTGGGCTGAATAAGACTACAACTGGGCAGATAGGAACCAAATGATCTTAAATATTAAATCTTAGATATTAAATCTTAGGAACCAAATGATCTTTTTTATATTTTAATTTTAAATATCTAAGATCTATCTGCCCAGTTGTAGGCTTATTCAGCCCAGGAGAGGCCATTGCTAGTGTGAAAATGCTAGAGTAGGGTCCATGTCTCGAGGACGCCTTAACGTGGCGACATGGTTCACTCTGTTTGATCAAATAGTTTGCTAAGATCCTCACTTTTCGAAAAAAATTATATTTTAATTTTTAATATCTACAGGGTAGGTGTTTACCGTGTGTACACTGGGAGGAGTATATACGGTAAGCCCTTACACCTGTTGGTTGCTGTTGCACCTTTTGTTTTTTGTCTGTATTTAAGCCACAAGCAGCGTGCAACCTGCAGTGTTAACAGAGTCATAGATGTGCTGCCAAAATTTCCCTTTTTTTCTGAACTGTCCAGACACTCCTTCAGGTTGTCGATGATTGAGTTCACAAACTCTCGTCCCTGGTCGCTAGTGTCCATACAGCCAAGGCGGCAAATAACAGAGTACAAAAAAAATCACTACTGACTTTTCCAGGCACTGGTATACCGTTAAGTGGTGGAGCTTCCTTGCTGATTTTGGGATTTATGACAACACTTTTTACAGGCTTCGACATGTTGGTGAATGTTGATCTTCATTTCCTTCCATTAATAACGGTTAGAGATTTTGCCTAATGTTTTATCTCTACCAAAATTGCTACCAGAAATTGGGTTGTCATGACAGGCCTTCAGGGTATTTGGCAGTCAGCTTTTAGTGAGAACTTTATTTCCTCTATGGTAAAGAATACCTCTGCCTGCTTGATATGGCTTAGCTGTTTGTCTGAACTGGGACTTGGCAGTTATAAGTTTCTCTGGAGGTAGATGGTAGATCTGTGGTAAACGCCCGGTGTGATGTTATAGCGGTCGGTCACTTGCTAGGTGTTGTAGTGTGACACCACTCCGGTGGTGGATGGCCGAGAAAGCCGTACCTTCGTATGTTATCACGTGACTCCAGTGGGCTCAAAGGTGCACACATGATGGCACACATGCTTTTATTTTACAAGGCTGGCTGTACCCTTTTCCCCTGTGGTCAGTGTCCCTCCCAGTGTGGTATAATGACCCTCCCGGATAGTAGGACCCGCCACCCACAGAAAGGGGAGAATGTCCCAAGCTTGCAGTGCGTGCTGTGTCGAGTCAGAGAGCCCGATGTGAATGTAAATTTACTCTTTGTTTTCCTGTTTTGCTGCTTTTACTTTCTCTCTCCATAGGAAAACCATGAAGACAGGGGGAGAGCTTCAAACTGCTTTTTCATGATAAAAATTCATTTTTCGGCTAATAAACCCAATTACAAAGTTTCTTAAAATAGCCTGTACTATTGATTTCTGCAAAAAAAATTTAACGACAGTGACACTTTAACCTCTTAAGGACGCATGACGTACCCGTACGTCATGCGCCTGTAAGAGGTGTTCAGAGGGGGGCCGCGCGGCGACCCTGCTCTGAACCGCCGCGGTTCTGGGTGCCCCTTGTAGCCCGGGACCTCGAGTATTAGCGGGCACGGTCCGATCGCCGTGCCCGCTAATGCAGTAATCAGATGCAGCTGTCAAACATGACAGCTGCATCCGATTACCGGACTCCGCTTATCCCTGGTGTGTAGTGGGGGAGATCGCTCCTCCGGGACCTCCCAGCTCGGCACTCGTTTGTTTTCGGCTGCAGCAGTCGAAAGCAAACGAGTGCCGATCTCATTGATCTTTGCTGTATAACTATACAGCAAAGATCTCAATGAGAGATCAAAGTGTATATACTAGAAGTCCCCCAGGGGGGAATAACCCTAACTCCAGGGAGAATAGCCCTAACCCCAGGGGGAATAACCCTAACCCCAGGGGGAATAACCCTAACCCTAGGGGGGCTTCTAGTATATGTGTAAAAAAAAAAAAAAAAGGGGAATTGTTATAAGTAAAAAGCCCCCTCCCCTAATAAAAGTCTGAATCACCTCCCTTTTCCCAGGTTTTAAATAAAAGTAAATAAATAAATAAATAAATAAACATGTTTGCTGTCGCCCGAACTATTAATTAATCACATTCCTGATCTCGCACGGTAAACGGTGTCAGCGCAAAAAAATCCTAAATTGCAAAATTGCGCATTTTTGGTCGCATCAAATCCAGAAAATATGTAATAAAAAGCGATCAAAAAGTCGTATATGCACAATCAAGGTACCGATAGAAAGTACACATCATGGCACAAAAAATTACACCTCATACAGCCCCATAGACCAAGGATAAAAGCGTTATAAGCCTGGGAATGGAGCGATTTTAAAGTGACACTGTCACCCCCTTTGTGCATTCTGACATCTCTACACAGGTGTACAGGGTAAATTTAGCGTTTTTCATACCTTATTTCATATCATACGTCATGGTGTTTGTTCAAGCAAAAAGTGTCCTTTTATCACCTGCAGATTGTATTAATTGGGCGTGGCCTCGCGGCAGTAGCATCACTTAGCTCCGCCCACAACACCCCAGTTGGCCCCACCCTCTTGACGCCCATTGGTTGGCCAACGTATAGGGGTGGGGTCTAGACCTTTCGGCCAGCCTGTTCATATGGCTGGTGAGGGGATGGGCTAACTGTGGCGTTGTGGGCGGAGCTAAGTGCCGCTAATGCCGTGAGGCCCCGCCCACTTAACACAATCTGCAGTTGATAAAAGACTACTTTTTACTTGAACAAGCACCATGACGTATGATATAAAATAAGGTATGAAAACCGCTAAATTTACCCTTTACACCTGTGTAGAGATGTCAGAATGCACAAAGGAGGTGACAGTGTCACGTTAAGGAACGTATATTTGTTAACAATGGTTTGAATTTTTTACCGGCCATCAGATAGAAGAAAAGTTATACATGTTATATATCATTTTAATCGTAACAACTTGAGGAACATGCATAATAAGTCAGTTTTACCCCAGGGCGAACGGCATAAAAACACAGTCCCCCCAAATAAAAGAAATGTGTTTTTTTTTTTTTTCAATTTCACCACACTTATAAATTTTTTCTGGTTTCGCAGTATACTTTATGCAAAAATTCAGCCTGTCACTGCAAAGTACAATTAGTGACGCAAAAAATAAGGGCTCATGTGGGTTTCTAGGTGGAAAAATGCAAGTGCTATGGCCTTTTAAACACAAGGAGGAAAAAACTAAAACGCAAAAAGGAAAAGTGGCTCCGTCCTTAAGGGGTTAATACTTAGGGGGACCATGGCCGGCGAAGTAATATTAGCGGACTTGTGCGACCGCCCTCTCCCTTTCTTAGGTCAGACGTGCACTGTAACGACCTCATCCTCCACTGATGATGTCCTTGCATTGTTGACCGCTTGGTATTTCTGACAACAGACCAGCTTCCTGATCCTCCTCTGAGGGCATCAACAATTGGGCGTTAGAGCAGACTTAATCATCCTCTTTGGCCTCTTGATCTTTTGAACCACCTTCTGACCCCAAATGCATTGTGTGGTCAAAGAGCTCTTCAGAATCTGGATTATTTTCAGTGGCCTGTATATTGAGTAGGGACATTCTACCCATGTTTGCTTCCAGTTAGACTGACAATGATGATGATGACATTTGTGGCCGTGACTAAGAGGAAGTCAAAGCGCTTGATTCAGGGTCCGACAACCACTGAAGAACAGATTGACAACGTTCTCGCTTGTATGTTGGCCGGAGCACTGGAAGCAGTGCCTTGTGCACTACCTCTATCTCCCCTTCCTACACCTGATATTGCTCGCCTACCACCTCTGGTTCTCACCATGTTCACAAGATAGATATAAAATCTTAGAAGATACAAAAACAAAATCAACAGATCTACCCATTCTCGATAAATCCACATACACAAATCAGATGTACGATTAATTACTGGGTATAAAAGATGTGAAGTATTCCATAGGAATACCGCTGTAATCAGTGAACAAATGCACATACACAAACGAGATGTACGTTCATTACTGTATAACAGATGTGAGCAGACTAAAATACACTTTTGGGCACTATGTATAAATTCGCAAATCCAATCCTGCAATCCCAAAACTAAGTATTGCTGTTACTGCAATGCTGTCTATGGGGAGGAAAATGCTTGTTGCAAATATGCTAGTCTAACCTTGATAAACAACCCACTAATCTCTCTAGTCTCAATACCTATCTCAGTAATATCACTAATCTCACTACCTATCTGACTACCTACTGACTTTTATATGAGATGGTCATGTGATTTTAGCAACCAATGAGACCCCTACACCTCAGCAATGACGTTTCTGGCAATGTTCGGTTGGGTTTGAGGAAATCGAGATGTTCGACTTGAACCTAACTTTTCTTGAACAGTTCGATCAACACTCACCAGCACCCATTGCATCTCCACTCCCAGGGATTGTGCGCCCGCCCTTGTCCTCTCGCGCTAGCCTTGCGCATTGTATCCATACAAGGCTTTTCAATTCCGTGCAGCACCCAAAACAGTAGCACCACACTTAGATTTTTTGCCTTGGAACACAAGGAGTATACAGCCATATACCCTCACTAATGTATTACAAGAATGCCATACAGCAGGCAACAAGCGTGTAACTTAATAATGTAGTGCACAACACCCAGAACAGTAGTACCACGCTTAGATTTTTTAAGTTGGCACACAAGGAGTATACAGCCGTATACCCTATACAGACAGATACAGTGCTGTACAAAAGAAAAGAAAATCGCTACAACCATATACATGCTTGTAATGTAGGTCTGAACCTTCTCCTAGATGTAAGCGTGGTGTAGGAGGCGTCGCTAGTGCCCTGGAACTCACAGGGCTGGTCAGAATGCAATGTCCAGAAAGTATTCCAGCGAGACAGCCATCCTTGATAAAATCCACTTTTATTTAGCTTGGACAAAAATAGAGTAAAACATCCAACACATGGATAGTGTGACGTGTTTCGACGTTGGTACGTCTTAATCACTGCATGAATACATTGTGTGCATGAAACATATAAATAGTGCTCAAAACAATTAAAACACAAAAGGAAAAGCTCACCTGTATCCGTGTCCAGCAAACATCATAGAGTGGGCTAGCAATCAGCAATGAGGTGAATCACCAACATGCAGCTGGACACAGGACAGGTGAGTAACAGCTCCATCTGGTGGACAGGAGGAATCATGCATGAGAGGATATCAATATAAATACATTAGGTCCGTTTTGTAATTTAACCCTTTGGGAAAACGGGAACCCAGATTGAGGATCCAATACGCTTCTCTATTCAACAGCTTGCGTTGCCAATCCCCTCCTCTTGCATCTTTATGTACCTTCTCAATACCAAAAAATGAGAAAAACTTAGTTTCACCATTATGAATGTCTACAAAATGTCGTGCGGCAGCGGACATATGAGTGCTCTTTTTTGCAATGTCATGAAGATGTTCTGCAATTCTAACTTTTAATTTTTCGTGAGGTACATCCTACGTATAACTTATTGCACGCATTACACTCTATTCCATAGATTATATGATCACTATCACAATTGATAAATAAATTAATTTTATAAACTTTCTTTTTTTCACAGTCTTGGAAAGTATTAGTTTTCTTAGTCATTTTGCACACATTGCATCGTCTCCCACCGCACGGGAAAAAAACTGTCTGGGATAACCAAATTCTATTACGATTATATTTCTTGGGGACAGTTGGAGATATTAAATTCCCAATCGTAATACCCCTCTTAGCTACCACATTAGCCCCTGATTTAAGGATGTGATTGAGTTTATCGTCTTGGTACAATATCGGTAAGTACTTATTAAAGATTTGTTTAATTTGCCCAAACTGATTGCTGTGAGCTGTAGAAAAAACTAAGTTGGTTCTGGTATTGTTCACACTATCCGTTGTATAGGATGAAAACAGCAGAGAATCACGGTCCCGACCTGCTATGTCATTTTTAGCTTTATCTAAGATCCATGGGGCATACCCTCTTTTTTTCAACCTCTTGTCTATGTTAGTGACTTGTTTTTGATAATCCTGCATATCTGAACATGCTCTTTTACTTCTCAAGTATTCGCCTTTGGGGATCGCAGTGATGGTATGCTTCGGGTGGCAACTTCGTGCATGCAAGATATTATTGCATGCAATTGATTTTCTGAAGAGGGTAGACACCACTTTACCATTGGTATTGTTGCCTCTTAGCTTAATATCCAGAAAATCAATTTCATCAACAGCTCCTGAACTGGTAAAACTTAGGTTTAAATCATTACGATTAATATACTGAACAAAATCCTGTACGGACGGTACATCGTGACCCCAAATCAATAAGAGGTCATCGATGTACCGCCCGTACCATTTAATGTGATTTTTAAAGGGGTTATTATCTGTAAAAATGAACGTTTCCTCCCACCAAATCATATACAAATTAGCTAAAGTTGGTGAAAAGCAAGACCCCATAGGGGCACCCGTGATCTGCAAAAAATAAGACTGATCAAACAAAAAATAATTATATTTCAAAAGAAATTCAACTGCCAAAATAATGAATTCATTAGTCTCTGCAGAATACATATTACTCCTATCTAAATGATGTCTGACCGCCATGATGGCTAAACCATGTGGTATATGGGAGTATAGTCCCACTACATCACATGATATCCACTTATAGTCTTTTTCCCACTTGAAGTCACTCATAGCTTTTAGAACTTCTCTGCTGTCCTTTAATTTTAAAATTGATGCTCAATTTTTCAGACATGGAGCCCATACTAGATATTACAGGGCGTAATGGAGGAGGAAAGACATTTTTGTGCACCTTTGGAAGACCATGAAATACCGGAGTCACTGGTTGTTTAACAGTTAAATGTTCACAATCTCTATCAGTGAGTACTCCCAGGGACCTACCCTCTTCCAAAAGTGCACAAAAAGCTTTCCGACATTTTTCTTCTGGATTTTTATTCAATTTCCGATATGTATTTGTATCATTCAAAATCACAAAAGACTGTTTCATATATAGATCGTGATCCAAAATTACTGTTGCTCCCCCTTTGTCAGCTTTCTTAACAATTGCCTTCATGTCGTTTAATCCCGACAGAAGTTTACTAGTTTTAGAAAAATCGGTATTGTGGGGGGTAGAGTCATACAGCAACTTTAGATCTCTCTCTATGGCACCCTGAAAATTTTCCAATACACTAGCCCTAGACTTGATGGGATAAAAGTCAGGATTAGACTTGACAGACATGGGTAAGACTATATCTTGGTTAGTAACTGATACAGAGGATTCAATCTCTAGGTTCTTAAGACACATCAAAGACATTTGTTCATCAAATGTGAAAAAAGACGCTCCCAAATCTGATACGTCCCTGTTCACATTGTCATGATCGACGAAATCCTCATTATCCATATCCATGTTTAAGAAGTGCCTTTTAACTGTCAATAGTCTGACAAATCTATTCAGGTCCAAAAGCAATCACAGCAATCAGTTTGGGCAAATTAAACAAATCTTTAATAAGTACTTACCGATATTGTACCAAGACGATAAACTTAATCATATCCTAAAATCAGGGGTTAATGTGGTAGCTAAGAGGGGTATTACGATTGGGAATTTATTATCTCCAACTGTCCCCAAGAAATATAATCGTAATAGAATTTGGTTATCCCAGACAGTTTTTTTCCCGTGCGGTGGGAGACGATGCAATGTGTGCAAAATGACTAAGAAAACTAATACTTTCCAAGACTGTGAAAAAAAGAAAGTTTATAAAATTAATTCATTTATCAATTGTGATAGTGATCATATAATCTATGGAATAGAGTGTAATGCGTGTAATAAGTTATACGTAGGATGTACCTCACGCAAATTAAAAGTTAGAATTGCGGAACATCTTCATGACATTGCAAAAAAGAGCACTCATATGTCCGGTGCTGCACGACATTTTGTAGACATTCATAATGGTGAAACAAAGTTTTTCTCATTTTTTGGTATTGAGAAGGTACATAAAGATGCAAGAGGAGGGGATTGGCAACGCAAGCTGTTGAATAGAGAAGCGTATTGGATCCTCAATCTGGGTTCCCGTTTTCCCAAAGGGTTAAATTACAAAACGGACCTAATGTATTTGTATTGATATCCTCTCATGCATGATTCCTCCTGTCCACCAGATGGAGCTGTTACTCACCTATCCTGTGTCCAGCTGCATGTTGGTGATTCACCTCATTGCTGATTGCTAGCCCACTCTATGGTGTTTGCTGGACACGGATACAGGTGAGCTTTTCCTTTTGTGTTTTAATTGTTTTGAGCACTATTTATATGTTTCATGCACACAATGTATTCATGCAGTGATTAAGACGTACCAACGTCGAAACGCGTCGCACTATCCATGTGTTGGATGTTTTACTCTATTTTTGTCCAAGATAAATAAAAGTGGATTTTATTAAGGATGGCTGTCTCGCTGGAATACTTTCTGGAGATACAGTGCTGCCTGTTTCTCACACAGCACTTCAGCTGCCTGTCTGAACAAACCTATGTGCTGGTGCTGCTAGCCAGTTTAATAGCTGTGTATCTTTGGCTTAGTGTGTTTTTTCTATAATTTTAGCCCTACAAATGGCTTTTTTAGGTCTCTCATGCCTAAAATGACCTAATACCTGACTGTCCCTGCTACAGACTGTCTCCCTGTCTAACACCTGACTGTCCCTGCTACACACTGTCTCCCTGTCTAACACCTGACTGTCCCTGCTACACACTATCTCCCTGTCTAATACCTGACTGTCCCTGCTACAGTCTTCCTGTCTAGCTCCAAGTATTGTCTGAATCCGAATCTCAAATTCACTATTCTATAACTGTAAAGGTCACATGGTTTAGCCAGCCAAATGATGGTGATTTTTTTCACTGCCTATGTGCTTCTAATGCCTGTCACACCCCGCTGCATAGTTATTGGTTAAAAAAAAATGCCAGGAAAGGTGGGAGGGGATTCAAATTTTTACTGCAATTTTGATTCAATGCTCAATCAAAATCAAGTATTTCAAATAGTGTACTGTTCGATCGAATACCTACTTGATCTAGTAGTGCTCACTCCACTCTCTATATGTGTTGTTTCCACTTTCTGTGATCCTGCATCAATACCAGGGTGGTGGAGTTGAATCTAGGGACTTGATGTAAGTGTGAATGTGGTGTTCCACCACGGGTGTTGCTATTGGTTACACCTTTTGAAAAAGCCTGTACATGGTGATGAAGGTAATGATAAGAGTTTCGCCACTAGATGTAGCTGTATTAGATGTATGTATTCAGATGCTGCACGGCTGAAGTGTATAAACGGTTATTGTCTGTTTGTATGTCACATGGATCTGTGAACCTATAGGAATCCATTCTTCTTCTCTCCTATCATCTCTCTCTTTACTTCTTTTGTTGCACTATTCACTCACAGCACACTTTAGATACACTGAGAAAGGAAGTCACATGGGTAGAGAAGGTGCATGGCTCTTTTCATGTTAGACATTGTAGAGGAAGGACGCAAGCTACACGGCTCTCTACAGTGGTCCTCTTTGGGCCCTCTGCCCTGTGCCAGTTCCCCTACTCTGGAGCCCCATATGGGTAGGAAACAAGACACAGCCAACAGTTTCTACTCAGTAACGCTACACAACACTATGCAGTGTTAAACCCTCACAGGAGAGGACAAGTCAGAGAAAACCTCAACACATGCCGTGGACAAGGAGAGTCACAGAGCAGGACAGTATCCACAGACAGCAATAAGCTAGGAACTGATCCAGATAGATCAAAGTTGCTAAGGCCTATGAACTTTATCTTGCAGCTTGGTTGTCTGCAAGGAACCCTCAGCATTCCGCTTATCCCAGGTAACAAGGTCTGGGGCCTGTGCCACCCCCTAGGACGGGTATCCCAAATCTAGGTCTGGGCGATAATGGCCTAAATCAATATCGCGGTTTATCGCACATGTAGCCGTGGAAGCAATACTGGAACAATTATGACACGCCCCTTTTTGAAAAGCACCCCAATTACGATGCAAAACTGGCGCTATTTTGATTCAAAAAAGTAAAAGAACTCACTGAGCAGCAACTCGTGGTTAGTTTATAATCATTATTATTTGTCATTATTAGGGAGTCTAAGCAAAGACCTGGACATGTGCATACACAGGGGGTCACATAGGGATAGGTGTGTATGACTATATGATGGGGGGGTTGGATCAGTGTGTTTTACTATACAGAAGGCACATAGAGATAGAAGTGTATGACCATATAGGGGGCACATAGGAACAGGGGTGTATGACTATACGGGGGACGGATAGGGGTGTATGACTTTACAGGGGGGTGGACAGGGGTGTATGACTATACGGGGGGGGGGGGGCGGACAGGGATGTATGACTATACAGGGGGGCAGGCAGGGGTGTATGAGTATACGGGGGGGGCGGATGAGGGTGTATGACTATACGGGGGGCGGATTGGGGTGTATGACTATACGTAGAGGGGAGGACAGGGGTGTATGAGTATACAGGGGGGGCGGACAGGGGTGTATGACTATACAGGGGGGCAGGCAGGGGTGTATGAGTATACGGGGAGGGCGGATGAGGGTGTATGACTATACGGGGGGCGGATTGGGGTGTATGACTATACGTAGAGGGGAGGACAGGGGTGTATGAGTATACAGGGGGGGCGGAAAGGGGTGTATGACTATACAGGGGGGTGGGCAGGGGTATGAGTATACGGGGGGCGGATAAGGGTGTATGACTATACGGGGGCGGATTGGGGTGTATGACTATACGGAGGGGGAAGGACAGGGGTTTATGACTATACAGGGGGGCGGATTGGGGTGTATGAGTATACGGGGGGCGGACAGGGGTGTATGAGTATGCAGGGGCGACGGACAGGGGTGTATGATTATAAGGGGGGACAGATAGGGGTGTATGAGTATACAGGGGGGCGGACAGGGGTGTATGAGTATACAGGGGGACGGACAGGGGTATATGAGTATACAGGGGGGTAGACAGGGGTGTATCACTATACAGGGGGGAGGACAGGGGTGTGTTGCTATATAGGGGGGCAGATAGGGGTGTATTACTATACAGGGGGGCAATTGGGGTGGATGGACAGGGGTGTATGAGTATACAGAGGGGGCAGACAGGGATGTATGACTACAGGGGGGGTGGACAGGGTTGTATGACTACGGGGGGGGGGGGTTGAAAGGGGTGTATGACTACAGGCAGGGCGGAGAGGGGTGTATGACTACAGGCAGGGCGGAGAGGGGTGTATGACTACAGGGGGGGGCGGACAGGGGTGTATTACTATACAGGGGTGGCAGACAGGGGTGTATTGCTATATAGGGGGGCGGGCAGGGGTGAATTACTATACAGGGAGCTGCATGCTGGGACCTGTAACAGTACAGGGCTGTAACATAGTTGGAATGGATGGGCTGCAGCAGGCAGGATGCCACACACAACAATGTCTCCTATAACTTATCCTGCCTGCTGCAGCCCATTATTCCTCCTATGTTACATTCCTGTACTGTTACTTAGGGAAGTACAGGTCAGCCGCCCCCCAAATGCTGTTCCTCCACCTTCAGCTCTGACATGCCGGTGTTCCTGCACACACAGGACATTAACGTGCAGCGCTTGCCAATCAGGTGTGGGGGGGGGGGGTCGCTCAGACTGGACTGGTGCCGGTATCCCCCCCCCCCCCCCCCCCCCCCCCCCGGCTGCGAGCGCTGCACATTAATGTCCTGTGTGTGCAGGCAGGCCGGGCGGGACAGGTGCGACGGGACGGGCCTCAGACCAGAGGGATGGGGAGGGTGGGCGCTCAGACAGGATTGGTGCGGGGGGAGGGCTGTGTACTCAGGCATATTCTCCCCTGGACTCTGCTGCTCCTCCACCTCCCGCTCTGATACCATAACGTGCCGGGCCGCGAGTTTGTGTGCAGGAGCGCTCTGAGGAGACAGGAGAGGGCACTCTGGGAGATAAAAATTCAAAATTACTGCAGATACCGTCCTGGCTAGGTTGAGGTCGGTTAACCGACACCAGTGACGGTATTGGTATTTTTGCGGTAATACCGCCCAGCCCTACCCAAATCTAGTGGGCATAAGGTGGTGCGAAGACCCAAAGGTCAATACATGGGCACAGGTATTGTCGTCTTTTTCTTCTAAGTATTCTTCTACCTCATCCTCCAACATCCCGGCAGAGCACAGTACTACTTGGGTTGAGACTCTCACGACATCCTCCTCTCTGCTACTCTGGTGCTTTGTATCTCTTAAACAGGCTCCAAAACATTCTTATCGCAGATCTGGTTGTTGTATTGTCAAGTGTTCGTCTACAAGTATTATCAAGTGTATTTTCAAGTGCTTTATTAAGGGAATTGTATACTGTCAAAGCAAAGCTGTATAACTTGCTGCACACAAGTACTTTTCAAGTAAAAAAAAAACGTTTATTTATGGTAAGGAGACTCTGTGATTCTTCATCCTACTCCGACACAGCATATACCGCAACCTTGGGAGACTTCCCCTTTCTGTGGGTTGCAGCAGAGGTGTAGCTAGGGTCTCCTGCACCCAGGGCAAAGATTCCTGCCGTTGTTTCCGCTCCCTGCTGTCTGTACCTGAGGAGGCGCCGTTGTCTCCGCTCCCTGCTGTCTGTACCTGTGGAGGCGCCGTTGTCTTTGCTACCTGCTGTCTGTACCTGTGGAGGCGCCGTTGTCTTTGCTCCCTGCTGTCTGTACCTGTGAATTAGGAGGTGAAGCTTCCTGATCTATCTCCAGTGTGACACCCAGTGTAATGTGATTGTATGGTGCCGTCTCCTAATGCACAGGTACGCTCAGCAGTAGTCGATCAAACCTTGGGAAATCCTAGATTCAATTAAACTCGAACATTCACGAACCTGCCGCATTAGATTGCTGATGTCTTCCCGGTCGGTGGGGAAGGAGGAGAGTGCCCGGGTACCGCATGGAATTCCGGGATTTAGCCTATTACCTAGGCTGAATCCCGGAATTCCAGGCGGTACCCGGGCACTCTCTTCCTTCCCCACGGATCGGGAAGGCATCAGCAATCAAATGCGGCAGGTTCATAAATGTTTGAGTTCTATAGAACCTAGGATTTCCTGAGGTTTGATCAACTCCACTCAGCAGCGGAGACAACAGCAGCAGTAATACCTCGAGTAAGGTTTTCCGTCACCTCCAGTAAGGTATGCCGTCACCTCCAGTAAGGTATGCCGTCACCTCCAGTAAGGTATTCCCTCACCTCCAGTAAGGTATTCCACCACCTCCAGTAAGATATTCCGTCACCTCCAGTAAGGTATTCCGTCACCTCCAGTAAGGTATGCCATCACCAAATTCAAAATAGGAATTATTTAGAAAAATGACTCTTGTATCATGGTCGCTGTATATACAGATACAGGTGCTTTATAGATTGACGTAGGGAACCTTGGCTCTTCAGCTGTTGCAAAACTACAACTCCCATCATGCATGGACAAAGCTGAAACTTTGGCTGTCCAGACATGATGGGAATTGTAGTTTTCCAACAGCTGGAGGACCAAAGGTTCCCCATCCCTGGTCTACAAGAATGTTTATTGAGATTGACAGATTAATGGGAGAAATGGCTACTTGTCCTAAATATTTTGACTGAAGACTTCAACAAGATTTTTGAAAAATCCAAAGATAGATTAAAGGGGTAATTTTTTGTGAACTGCTTTTTTCAGCTTTCTGTGTAATTGCCCAGGTCAGAGCATTGTTCATTAGGATTTGCTTATTATGGTTATTTCACAGTATGTTACCTTTAGTAGTTAATGAACTGGAGTAGCTACTCATGATAGGGATGGTGTGACTGAGGCTATGTTCACACTACGTATATTTAAGGCTGTATATTTGAGGCTGTATAGCAACCAAAACCAGGAGTGGATTGAAAACACAGAAAGGCTCTGTTCACATAATGTTGTAATTGAGTGTATGGCCGCCATATAACGGTAAATAACGGACATTATTTCAATTCAACAACCGTTGTTTTAAAATAACAGCAAATATTTGCCATTAAATGGCGGCCACTCAATTACAACATTATGTGAACAGAGCCTAATTGAGTGAATGGCCGCCATTTAATGGCAAATATTTGCTGTTATTTTAAAACAACGACTGTTGTATTGAAATAATGTCCGTTACTTACTGTTATATGGCGGCCATACACTCAATTACAACATTATGTGAACAGATCCTTTCTGTGTTTTCAATCCACTCCTGGTTTTGGTTGCTTTGAGGACCTGACATGAGGACCAAATACAGCCTCAAATATACATAGTGTGAACCCAGCCTTATAATGCTTCGTTTACACGAAACGATAATTGGCCCGATCGTACGATTAACGATGTCGGAGTAACGATTTTTTTTTCATAACGGTCAGCGTTTAGACGGTAAGATATATAGTATGGAAATTCGTTCTGCGATCGTTTTGCTTAAGCCTATCTCGCACATTGGTTAAATCAGAGAACGACTGTTTACACGGAACGATCTGCGAATTTTTTGCGAACGATGATCGTCGTTTGATCATTCGCAGCGCTTACACGTACGATTATAGTTCGAATTCGATCGTTATCGTGCGAATTCGCACGATAATCGTTCCGTGTAAACGCAGCATAATTCTCTTGCATGCACATGTGCCTAGATTAGATGAGATTAGCCGAGTATGTGTATGATGGATGTACCACAGATATACTTGTAGAATTTTCTTTACTCATGTAATCATGTAATTGCAGGATCAGTAAGATTTGTTATTCGTTTGATTTGGCCGGTTGTCCGTCGGCTGTGTTAGTGTGAGGATGGTGGGACATTTGGAAGCTGGTTATTAGGGAAAAACAAGAGTTCTCCTGTATTATTAAGTCACACAAGGTCATTTTGAGGATTGCTATGGTTTGGGGGGTTGACTATGCTATAGATTTGGTAAGGAAGGTAAAAATTCGGTAGAGGGGGGTTGTCTGATCATGCGCCCTTGGTGTTTGAATTAGGGAATCTGAGGAGGACCCCAAGTAGGTCTATTAGGATAAATCCAGTTTGGCTACATCTTTTGTGTGGGAACCTTAAAGCGACTCTGTACCCACAATCTGACCCCCCAAACCACTTGTACCTTCGGATAGCTGCTTTTAATACAAGATCTGTCCTGCGGTCCGTTCGGCAGGTGTTGCAGTTATTGTCCTAAAAAACAACTTTTAAATTTGCAGCCCCGTGCCCAACAGGAGTGGCCTAGATTGTGTATGCATTAGGCTGGCACAACCTTTCTGTCCCTCCTCCCCACCCTCCTCATTATTAGAAATGCTCTAGGCAGATTGTCTCCTATTCCTCACCTGTGTCAGCACGGCACATGGGCTGGATAGTTAAGGCACCTGTGTAATGTTCAGACAGGAGAAAATGTTCCAGTGGCATTCCATATGATGAAAAGGGTGGGGAGTAGGGACGGAGGGGTGGTGCAAAGTTAGGGCACAGATATTCTAAGCCCCGGCTGTTGAGCCTAACATACCCTGGGAGACATATAGATCTGTTATGAGGAGGATTTCACAATCCAAAAGAAAGAAACATTTTTGATTCTATGAAGTCCAAAGGAAAGAGTTAAAATATAGGAGTCGGCCCTCCCAGGAGAACCGGGACAAGTGGACATGTGAGAAGGATACGCTAGAAAAGGGACTTCTAAGAAAAACGGAGGTGCGGGGAATGTTCACAAGCAAGGAGGGGAGTAGAAGGGAACGTCCCTGGAAGGTGTCTCTCCAGAGTAATTCATGGACAACAGGAAGGAGAGGGATTGTAGCCTTATAGGATTGTGGAATAACAGTGACAACATCCCTTGATCCCTTTACTTCAGAAACACATACAGCGAGAAAGATCTACAGTATAGGAGTTTCTGGAACAAATTCCTCTTATGAAACTAACAAATAGGCTAGAGGCTCCTATTACTACCTACTACTATCGACTACTACCTAAAGCACTACCAACACCTGTGCTCAGGGCCGATTCTACTGCCTGAGGCGAAAATTAAAATGGCGCCCCCCCCCCCCATGCTAGAATCAATTGTGTAGCAACTATTCCCACGTCGATACCTCAGCTATAAGTAAACTTATTTTCTCATTGTGTATAATGATGTTTTGCAGAACCTCATCATACACCTCAGCTGCTGCAGAACCTCATTATACACCTCAGCTGCTGCAGAACCTCATACACCTCAGCTGCTGCAGAACCTCCTCATACACCTCAGCTGCTGCAGAACCTCCTCATACACCTCAGCTGCTGCAGAACCTCCTCATACACCTCAACTGCTGCAGAACCTCCTCATACACCTCAGCTGCTGCAGAACCTCCTCATACACCTCAGCTGCTGCAGAACCTCCTCATACACCTCAGCTGCTGAAGAACCACATAAGCCTCCTACTTTACAAACAACCAGTCATAATATTTAGCTGTAATAGTTTAACTACAAGTTCCAGCACAGAGGGGCTGAGGATCCAGACAAGCTGTGCGCTTCATTTCTAAATAGCGCGCACAGCAAGGCAGCCTGCCGCTCCACACTATTTACCAGTATAGTGTGGTACATGGCAGCACAGTGAGGTATATATGTACACTGTAGTATATTAGTAGACGGGATGGTATATAGCAGCACCTGTGGATATATGTACACTGGGGCAGAGTGGAGGAGGTGATATATATGTATACTGGGGCAGAGTGGAGGAGGTGATATATATGTATACTGGGAAATAGTGGAGGAGGTGAGATATATATATATATATATTATATATATATATATATTGTAGGGATCTTCCCGGGGGATGGTGTGTTTGGACACAGTTCACAGCAGACTTGGACTTGTAAAATAACAGCTTGGCGTTTATTTGCAGCATAAACCGTCCAGCAAACAGAAATAAAGCAACACCGCGCTTTTAAGAACCAAACAAACAAAAAGGTCTTGCCCCTCTGGGCACTTACTAACAGGTTTCTTCACCTATCTGACACTAGACAAACAGTGCGTCTTTCACCTGGATACCGCAGGGTATATATATGCTCCAGCAGCGTCTGTATTCACAGCTCCCACCAAACACACAGGCTGTACACTCCTGGCTGAGAGCAATCACCTGCAGCTCTGTGGAGCTCTTACCTTCTCAGGCTGATTGCTCACCTGATGGCAAAACCCAAACTGGATCGGGGGGAGGGAATGGCAAGTCCCACTACCAAAACCTACCCGCCATTCCATGTAAATCCAGGCCCGGTAAAAATAAATAATAACTCAGCAGCATAGCACTGCTGAGCAAGAGATCCCTCCTGGACTTACCATCTCACCGTGCACATCAACCTAGGTGAGATGTACACCCCCTCGACCACTTCTCCCGTGACACGTCTACATATCCCCCCCCCCCTCTTTTTCAGACCGGAGGGCTGAGCGTATTGTCCCCACAGGCAGTGTACCCTTGATAGGGCGTCAGCATTCGCCTGTAATTTCCCTGGCCGGTGTTCCACAGTGAAATTAAAGTTTTGTAGGGACAGAAACCATCTAGTCACCCTTGCATTTTTCTCTTTGTTTAGCTTCATCCATGTTAGGGGGGCATGGTCTGTCACTAACTTGAATTTCCTGCCTAGTAAGTAATACCTCAGGGACTCTAGGGCCCACTTCACTGCCAGACATTCTCGCTCCACAATGGCGTAGTTCTTCCCGGCCGGGGATAGCTTTCTGCTCAAGTACATCACCGGGTGCTCCTCGCCATTCACGACCTGTGAGAGGACGGCACCTAACCCTGTGTTAGAGGCATCTGTCTGTACTAGAAACTCTCGCCTAAAGTCAGGGGTAACTAGCACCGGTTGTTGGCACAAGGCAGACTTAAGGCTTTGAAAAGCCTTCTCAGCCTCTGGAGTCCATGTCACCATTGCGGACTTACCTCCCTTTGTCAGGTCAGTTAGCGGGGCTGCAACTGAAGCAAAATTTGGCACAAACCTTCGGTAATAGCCCGTAATACCCAGGAAAGCTCTGACCTGTTTCTTTGTGAGGGGTTGAGGCCAATTTTTAGTTGTGGTTTCACTAACCCCCTCCCAATAATGTAGCCCAAGTATTTGGCCTCCTCTAAGGCTAGTGCACACTTCTCTGCATTGATGGTTAACCCCGCAGCACTTATGGCATCTAACACCGCCTGGACCTTACAGAGGTGACTTTCCCAATCAGGGCTAAAAATGACCACATCATCGAGGTAGGCAGCAGAGTAATCACGATGTCGTCGCAGAATCAAGTCCATCAACCTCTGAAAAGTGGCAGGGGCTCCATGTAACCCGAATGGCATCACTACGTATTGGAAGAGCCCATCAGGGGTGGAGAATGCAGTCTTCTCTCTAGCTTCAGGAGTGAGTGGGATCTGCCAGTAGCCCTTAGTGAGATCGAGGGTAGTTATGTACCTGGCATTACCCATCCTTTCTATCAACTCATCTACCCTGGGCATGGGGTAGGCATCGAACTTGGAGATCTCATTTAACTTTCTAAAGTCATTACAGAACCTCCAAGTTCCATTGGGCTTTGGGATTAACACAATCGGGCTGGACCACTCGCTTTGGGACACCTCAATGACTCCTAGGTCAAGCATACGTTTTACCTCGGATGATACCGCCTCCCTCCGTGCTTCTGGTATCCTATAGGGCTTAAGGTTTACTCTGCTTCTAGGCTCAGTTTCAATATGATGACTAATGAGATGTGTACGCCCTGGGAGGTCAGAAAACTTGTCTTTATTTCTCTGCAGGAACTCCTTAGCTTCCTGCTTCTGGGACACTGATAGGGTGTCACCAATCCTGACCGGAGGGATTGGTGGTGACAGATGACCAACAGGCTTTGTCGCCACCAAGGATTCCCTGTCTTTCCAGGGCTTGATCAAGTTTATGTGATACACTTGGAAAGGCTTCCTTCTACCTGGTTGGTGTACCTTGTAGTTGACCTCACTGACCTTCTCTACAATTTCATAGGGACCCTGCCACTTTGCTAAGAATTTGCTTTCTACCGTGGGAACAAGTATGAGTACCCGCTCACCTGGGCTGAATGTCCTGATTCTTGCAGAACAATTGTAAATTCTGCTTTGGCCCTCTTGCACCCTCTGGAGGTGTTCCCTTACTAGGGGCATTACAGTGGCTATACGGTCCTGCATTTGTGCTACATGCTCTATAACACTCTTGTATGAGGTGGACTCACTTTCCCATGTCTCTTTCGCTATATCCAACAAACCCCTAGAGTGACAACCATAGACTAATTCGAAGGGAGAGAACCCTGTGGACGCTTGGGGCACTTCCCTAATAGAAAACATCAGGTAAGGTAGTAAGTGATCCCAATCACGACCATCCTTTTCCACCACTTTCTTTAACATATGTTTCAGGGTTTTATTAAACCTCTCCACTAATCCATCTGACTGTGGGTGATATACAGAGGTACGTAGGTGTGAGATTTTAAACAGTTTGCATAGCTCTTTCATCACTTTTGACATAAATGGGGTACCTTGGTCAGTCAAGATTTCTTTGGGGATCCCCACCCTGGAAAACATATAAAACAATTCCCGTGCAATTGTCTTAGATGCAGTGTTTCTTAGGGGTACAGCCTCAGGATAGCGGGTCGCGTAGTCTAATATAACTAGAATGTACTGGTGACCCCTTGCCGACTTTACAATGGGACCCACCAAGTCCATTGCAATGCGATCAAAAGGTACCTCTATGATGGGGAGTGGGACCAAAGGACTGCGGAAATGCGACACTGGAGCGCTAAGCTGACATGTGGGGCACGACTCACAGTATGTTTTTATGTCATTGTAAATCGCAGGCCAATAAAACCTCTGGAGGACTCTCTCCTGCGTTTTATCCGTCCCCAAGTGGCCCCCAAGGACATGATTATGGGCCATGTCGAGTACCTGACGCCGGTACGACTTAGGCACCAGAAGCTGTTCCACAACCTCATCATTAATCTTAGTGACTCTATAGTAGAGATCATTAGTCATAGAAAAATGTGGAAACTTTTTCTCAGCTTCTGGTTCCTGAGGTACCCCATTCATAACAGCGACCTGCTCTCTCGCATTTTTGAGAGTGGGGTCCTGTAATTGGGCAGTACCAAAATTATCCCTAGACACCTCTAAGTCTGGAACATTCTGCTCAGTGGGAGGAGCCTCTTCCTCACCAGCCAGGACCTGCAAAGGAAAAGCATCATTTTCATCCTGTACATTTCTATCATTTACCGTGGGTAATGCAATAGACTTAGGGGTCTCCTCACTCCTTTCAAGGGATTGTTGTTTTCCCCATAGAGCCCAGAACAATGGAAAATCACGCCCCAATATCACATTATGCATAAGGTTTTTAACCACACCCACTTCATATTGTACAGTGCCTAGTTCAGTCCCGACATTAGCCCGTACTATAGGGTAAACCTTTGTATCACCATGTATGCACACCACACTCATATGTCTGTTTGGCACAAAGTCCCTAGTCACCAGGCTGGCATGCACCAGGGTGACAAGGCTTCCTGAGTCCAGCAACGCCTTAACAGGGAAGTCATTGACAGTAATGTGGCAGACTTGCGGTTCAGTCTCTAATCCAGAGACCGCAACAAAAGACGGTTCCGCAAATAGCGACTGACGCCGGCTAGCGTCACACTCCATGGGCTCAGTGGTAAGAGGGCAATGGGCAGACATATGTCCCGTCTCATGGCATCTCCAGCACTGGATAGGGCCTGGTCTCCTTGGCAGGGAGTCCTTTTTAGGGCCACTTAGCCATCGGGGACCATTACCAGTCTTTTGCCCCTGAGCGCTCTTCCCTCTATCAACCCCTCCACACTCCCCCAATAGATGGAAGTCTCTTACCAGCTGACGGCACAGATCTGGCACTCCGGGGAGGTGAAGGTGCTGCAGGAACATCACAGAGGTAGTCCTCGGTCGCCTGGAACCTCTCCACAAGGTTGGCAAGTTCGTCGGCACTCTTAGGGTCACCTTGTACCACCAAGCGTTGCAGATCAGCAGGGAGTGCTCGTAGGTAGCGATCCATCACGACCCTCTCTAGGATCTGGGCAGGAGTAGAGGTGTCTGGCTCCAAATATTTTCTTGCCAGATGAATCAGGTCAAACATCTGGGACCTCGCTGATTTGTCCAGACTGTAGCTCCAGTTGCGGACCCTCCGGGCACGGACAGCAGCAGTAACTCCTAGTCGGGCGAGTATCTCTGCTCTTAGCCGAGGATAGTCCTTGACCTCTTGCTCACTGAGGTCATAGTAGGCCTTTTGAGGTTCGCCTGTTAAATAGGGAGCAATGACCTCTGCCCACTCAGTGGAGGGTAACTTTTCTCGCTCAGCCACACGCTCAAAGACAGTTAAGTAGGCCTCAACATCGTCATCAGCAGTCATCTTTTGCAGCGCTCGCTGCACAGCTCTTCTTACAGACAAAGTCTCTGGCGCGGCTGCTGCCACCGGCTGGGGATTAGCACCTGCAGACGCCTCTTGCTTTGCTATCAGGTGCTCAATAAGTCTCTGTTGTTGAGCCATCGCTTGCTGATGTGCAGCCATTGCCTGTTCATGGCGCAGGTTAGCGGCCATCTGAGCTTGCATGAATTGCTTCATCATCTCCTCCATGTTGCTTGACTGTTTTTGGAGTGAAGCAGCAGCCTTCACCCAGGACATAAGCAGCTGTAGCCAAGTTGATGCACACCGTTGCCCCTAGCAACCGATTTGCCCGCTCCGCAGCACCAATTGTAGGGATCTTAGCACAGCAGACTTGGCTTTTTAAAATAACAGCTTGGTGTTTGTTGGCAGCATAAAAAGTCCAGAAAACATAAGTACAGCAACACCGTGCTTTTTAAGAACAAAACAAAACGGTCTTGCCCGTCTAGGCGCTTACTAACAAGCAGGTCACCTGTCTGACACTTCAATCCGCAGTATCGCACAGTATGAATAAGCCCCAGCAGCGGCAGTATTCACAGCTCCCACCAAACACAGCATGCAGGCTGTCACTCCTGGCTGAGAGCAACCACCTGCAGCTCTGTGGAGCTCTTACCTTCTCAGGCTGATTGCTCACCTGATGGCAAAACCCAAACTGCATCGGGGGGAGGGAATGGCAAGTCCCACTACCAAAACCTACCCGCCATTCCATGTAAGTCCAGGCCCGGTAAAAATAAATAATAACTCAGCAGCATAACACTGCTGAGCAACAGATCCCTCCTGGACTCACCATCTCACCGTGCACATCAACCTAGGCGAGATGTACACCCCCTCGACCACTTCTCCTGTGACCTGTCAATATATACAATATATACTGGGGAATAGTGGAAGAGGTGATATACATATATATATATATATATATATATATATATATATATATATATACTGGGGAATAGTGGAGGAGGTGATATATATGTATACTGGGGAATAGTGGAGGAGGTGATATATATGTATACTGGGGCATAGTGGAGGAGGTGATATATATATATATATATATATACACATACTGGGGAATAGTGGAGGAGGTGATATATATATACACTGGGGCAGAGTGGAGGAGGTGATATATACGTATACTGGGGCAGAGTGGAGGAGGTGATATATATGTATACTGGGGCATAGTGGAGGAGGTGATATATATGTATACTGGGGCAGAGTGGAGGAGGTGATATATATATATATATATATATATATATATACTGGGGAATAGTGGAGGAGGTGATATATATGTATACTGAGGCAGAGTGGAGGAGGTGATATATATGTATACTGGGGCAGAGTGGAGGAGGTGATATATATGTATACTGGGGCAGAGTGGAGGAGGTGATATATATGTATACTGGGGCAGAGTGGAGGAGGTGATATATATGTATACTGGGGCAGAGTGGAGGAGGTGATATATATGTATACTGGGGCATAGTGGAGGAGGTGATATATATGTATACTGGGGCAGAGTGGAGGAGGTGATATATATATGTATACTGGGGCATAGTGGAGGAGGTGATATATATGTATACTGGGGCAGAGTGGAGAAGGTGATATATATGTATACTGGGGCAGAGTGGAGGAGGTGATATATATGTATACTGGGGCAGAGTGGAGGAGGTGATATATATGTATACTGGGGCAGAGTGGAGGAGGTGATATATATGTATACTGGGGCAGAGTGGAGGAGGTGATATATATGTATACTGGGGCAGAGTGGAGGAGGTGATATATATGTATACTGGGGCATAGTGGAGGAGGTGATATATATGTATACTGGGGCAGAGTGGAGGAGGTGATATATATATGTATACTGGGGCATAGTGGAGGAGGTGATATATATGTATACTGGGGCAGAGTGGAGAAGGTGATATATATGTATACTGGGGCAGAGTGGAGGAGGTGATATATATGTATACTGGGGCAGAGTGGAGGAGGTGATATATATGTATACTGGGGCAGAGTGGAGGAGGTGATATATATGTATACTGGGGCAGAGTGGAGGAGGTGATATATATGTATACTGGGGCAGAGTGGAGGAGGTGATATATATGTATACTGGGGCATAGTGGAGGAGGTGATATATATGTATACTGGGGCAGAGTGGAGGAGGTGATATATATGTATACTGGGGGAGAGTGGAGGAGGTGATATACAGCAGCACATGTGGATATATATATGTACACTGGGGGCCACAGTGTACATATATATTCACATTTGCTGCTATGTAACACCACTATGCCCCAGTGTACATATATCCATGTGCTGCTATATACCACCTCCACCACTATATCCCAGACTAGGGTATACACTGGGGTATAGTAGTGGGCTGGAGTCCAGCACAGGCAGCAGGAGAAGGAGCTCACACTGACAGGATACAACATGCTGGAGGAGTCGTCTCTTATGTCTGCTGCTATCAGTCTGCAGCTGTCACAAAGACGGATGATGTGCTGTCCTTCGGTGTGCACACTCTCCTAGAAGACTGCATTTTAGTGAAGTGCCTATAGTGTGACTGCAGTCCTATAAGCGCATTACAATTCCTGTAACCCGGCTCCCTCCCGATCTGACCCCCATCCCCCCCTTACAAACAATCACCACCCTCAGCCACCAGCCTCCCCCCTCAGCCCTGTTATACTTACTGTATGGAGTGAGGTGGAGGAGGGACCAGCATGTGGAGCCGCTGTGGCCGGCCGTGCAGGCTTATATCCAATCCTCAGGAAGACTGCCGGGTGATGTCACACATCAGAGAGACGTAGCCCGGCAGGGGGCCGGACAGGCACTCAGCACTGTTAGGGGGCTGCTGTCATTTTAGTGAAGTTAAACTTCACTAAAATGAGTGTCAGGGAAGATTCTGCCGCCCCCTGCAGGACCCCAAGAGCTGCCGCCTGAGGCGGAAGCCTCAGTCCGCCTCATGGCAGAAGCGGGCCTGCCTGTGCTTATACCTGCTAAAGTTATTCCCTTGTATTGCACTGAAGATTTGCTCAGTATAAGTTCTCTCCTGTTTAGGTGCTGGACTTTGTGCTCATTCTTTCCCGCCGCACCTGCACCCACACTTGTGCTATCCTTTACAAAGCCAAGTGCCAGTGTGTCCGGGGGAGGGCATCTCCACTCCTGCCCACCATGACAAGTGAGTAAAACACCAGAAGCCCACCTGCTATTACCACCTAGCAACCCCAGGTCACCGCGCCATTTCTACAAACAAAGATTCCTGGCTTTTCACCTTCTTTGACCCATAGTATAGGGAGAAGCTCAATTATCTTCTTCCCACATACTATGAATAAAAACACAGGAACCTTCTACAGTACGAAACCCAATGGCCGCAATACTTCATAAGGGTTACAAACTGTAAGTGGAAAATAAATATAAAATCATAGTATACCATCAAAATCATATTGACAATTAGAGATGCGCAAACCGGGTTCATGTTCGAGTCGATCCGAACCCGAACGTTTGGTATTTGATTAGCGGTGGCTGCTGAACTTGGATAAAGCTCTAACATTGTCTGGAAAACATGGATACAGCCAATGACTATATCCATGTTTTCCACATAGCCTTAGGGCTTTATCCAACTTCAGCAGCCCCCGCCTAACAAATACCGAACGTTCAGGTTCGGATGGACTCCAGCATGCAAACTGCACAAGGTTATCACCCTTCTGTTTGTCTTCACGATGTTGTATTTCCCATTTGCATCTGACATCGTCCTCTGTGTCTGCATCTATGCGTCCTCTGCCAGACCCATAGCAAGAGTCTTTTCTAAGCAGCAGAAACACCAGCAATATTGGCCTTTATCCAGACAGCACAGTCTCTGTATCGCTCTCCACAGAGTCACTGTTAGGGATGCGGCGGTCACTACCGCACTAGCTCTCCCCGCTGGCTGTCTTCTTCAGAGGGGGTAGCCACCTGGGGGTCACCTGCTGCAGCAAATCCATCCCGCCTTACGGTGGGCACAAGTGAAGACCAGCGGCCCCTTAGACTCCGCTCCCTGGTGCGGTTTATGTCACCGCTAGTGGTGGTACAGCAGATCCATGACTCCAGCCCTTACAGACACAGCCGCTCATAAGGCTTCCGGCCCTTTAACCCCTTAAGGACAGAGCCAACTTGCATTTTTGCACTTCCGTTTTTTTCCTCCTTGTGCTTAAAAGGCCATACATAGCACTTGCATTTTGTTCACCTAGAAACCCACAAGAGCCCTTATTTTTTGCGTCACTAATTGTACTTTACAATGACGGCTGAATTTTTGCATAAAGTACACTGCAAAACCAGGAAAAAAATTCAATGTGTGGTGAAATTAAAAAAAAACAACGCATTTTGTTTATTTGGGGGGTATGTGTTTTTGCGCCATTCGCCTTGGGGTAAAAGTGACTTGTTATATATGTTCTTCAAGTCGTTACGATTAAAACGATATGTAACTTGTATAACTTTTATATTATCTGATGGCCTGTAAAAAATTCAAACCATTGTTAACAAAAATATGTTCCTTAAAATCGCTCCATTCCCAGGCTTATAGCGCTTTTATCCTTTGGTCTATGGGGCTGTGTCAGGTGTCAGTTTTTGCGCCATGATGTGTTCTTTCTATCGGTACCTTGATTGCGCATATGTGACTTTTTGGTCGCTTTTTATTTCAATTTTTCTGGATTTGATGCGACCAAAAAATGAGCAAATTTGCACTTTGGGATTTTTTTTGCGCTGACGTCATTTACCGTGCGAGATCAGGAATGTGATTAATTAATAGTTTGGGCAATTACAGACACGGCGATATCAAATATGTTTATTTATTTTTATTTATAACATGGGAAAAGGGGGCGATTCAAACTTTTATTAGGGGAGGGGTTTTTTTTACTAATATTAACACTTTTTTCTTTACTTTTACACCTAAACTTGAAGCCCCCCTAGGGGAATTCTAGTATATGCACTCTGATCCCTCATTGATCTATGCTGTATATAGTTATACAGCATAGTTTGATGAGATAGGCACTCGATTGCTTCCGGCCGGCAGCAGACAGGGAGATCGCTCCTCCGGGACAATGTTCCTGGGGGGGGGAGGGGCCACCAGACCACCAGAGATCGGGCTGCATAAGTAATCAGATGCAGCTGTCAACTTTGACAGCTGCATCTGATTACTTTATTAGTGGGCACAGCGTGCCCGCTAATAGCCGCAGTCCCAGGCTACATACGGCACCAGGGACTGCGTTGGTTCAGTGTGGGGTCACCGCACGCCCCCCTCTGAACTCCCCGAGGCAGCCACAGGGCGTAAATATACACCCTGTGTCGTTTAGGGGTTAAATCCAGCAGTAGTAAAACTTTATGTGCCATTTTCTTGCCTTCGTACTCCATTATATAATCGTATAATCTGGAGGTTACTCACTCGCTGGGCTTGAAATCTCCGGGGTCTGAGATGGTTGTTACACCAAAAAGTTCAGTCCAGTCAGTGATACATGTTTTAAACTGGCTGCAGCTTGATTTGTCCATCCAAGGAAAAACATATAAAACATAAGCAACAACATGCACATAAAACACATCCTAGGCCATCTAGCCAGTAACTGAACATAACAGCCTCCCCAGCCTACTGCTTAATTTCACCAGCTGACCAAGTCCTCTTGTCTCCGACAGGCCTAGCGCTGCCTGTGGTCCCCCACACTGGGAGCCATCACCTGGGAAGTTCTGAAGTCTCAAATAGAGCCACTAGGTGAGTTTCAGAGTCTCATCAGCTCTTGGACTGGAACCTATGGACCAGGAGCTGACCTGAAACCACGATCCCCAATCCAGAGGCACAGAACTGCCTCTTCAAGCTACAAAATGCTACTATAATAATAATAATAATAATAATAATAATAATAATAATAATAATAATATATATATATATCTTTTTTTTTCCCCTGGCTGAAAGGGATGATAGATAACGCCTTGCACTCGGGCATTTGAATAAAAATGTCGTGACAATGTGCAGCCTCTTTTTTGCAAAGTTCAAAATGAAACTTGGTTCGGGAAGTTCGGTTTGCTCATCTCTATACAACACTTGTACTAAATGCTAAAAGACAATGAGAATGAGTGTAATACCTGAGGATATCCATATAGTCCAAGGATCTGTGCTGCCATAATAGTGGTAAACGCATATTGATCTCCGATGACACCGGCCAGCTGGCCATGGCCCCTACAAGAGTAATTTGGAATCATCTTACCCGGGCCGGAGAGAAGATATAACACACGGCTTACAGTCACTCGTCCATTTAAGCAGGAGTCATAGGCGTGATATCCCAGGGTAATATTGGGTAAGATATCAGGATTCCGGTTAATATTATCAATGGCAAAGAGAAAAATCAGAGAATGTATATATCCCTGAATACCTTCCCTATAAATAGAAAAAATATATACAGGGTGAGTGACTAGAGATCTGGTCGCCATTCATACACTAAGAAGAGATATTCCTGATCTTTTTTATGCATTAGACCAGTATATACCTACCTGCCTGATTCCCTATAGGCTTTACTATAACTTTATATTTACTGGTGTGATAATTCATTCATTTACAAATTAAAATTCAAGCTAAAATTATCAAACTCATAATGTAAAACAGAAAACCAATAGAACATAATCTGTCAGTAAGAGTGTGGGCGAGGAGCAGCAGCTGTGTGATCTGATGGAGCGGACTACCATTACCCATCATCCCTGCTCCACGTGTTATCGCTGAGGAATCAGAAGATATTGTGTACTGGAGAGATGCAGAGTCTCCTCAATCACAGCAATATGGGGGGACAACTAGTGTGAACTCAAACTGCCAAGTGTGGATACGAACTGATACACGAACAGTAACACGTCTGTTCATGCATTGTTTATCAATAAAGCTTGTTGAAAGGCTCAGCAGCAAATCGGCAAGCTTTTCGACATTACCATTACTCTACCAATTCCCGGGGCATGGCTGGGATAGGTCAGGTGGGACATGTGTATAATAATGGTGGTGTATAATAACGTCAGTCACGTGTCCTGCCACCATTCTGCTGCTGGTTAGTGGAAGCAAAGGTTGGTGATGCAGTTTAATAACTGTCCGTTACAGGGCACAACGGTGGGGTCGTCTGTGCAGAGGAGATGGTGGTTCAGAATGTCATTTGGACATAAGGGCAGGGTTAAAAACTTCCACAGATTCAGACCTCTCCCAATTTAGGGCTGGTTCACACTGAGGAATTTTCCATGTATTCTGCTGCTCGCCCCTGCATCTCCGCCTGTGCCATAGACTCCATTCTTTGCTCAGACGGATTCCTCCGTTTGCCAAAAGAAGTGACATGTCAATTCTTTCGCACTCCATAGAATGGAGTCGGGCGGAGATGCGCGCGGGAGCCAATCCATGTATCAGAAATGTGCAGTGAGCCTGGTGTGAACTGGGCCTGTTTTTACCTTTTGTCTGACACACCCACCTTCCTTTCAGCCTCCTGACAATGCAGGAGTTACACTGCTCACTGCTAGCCTTGATCGCTGCAGCTAAGCGGTGTTTTTTGACTGACAGATGCCTCTGCCTGTCTGGAACCTTGAAGATCAGAGCACCGGTCCAATGGGGAGCCGGACCGCGCTCTTGATCCTCATAAATGTAAGCAGAGCCAGTTATTCCTAGCTGGCAATTAGGTTTCAAACCTTGATCCCAGCTTCCCCTGTCTATTCCTGCGATCCCCGTTCCTATTACCTCTGTTTGCTTAACTCGTTACCTGACCTCCCGCTTGACCTTTTGACTATCCGTTTGCTTCCTGATTTTGTACTGCGTAGTCCGTTTGGTTCTGATCTGATTGTCGATCCTCCATTATTGTGTTTGTCAGTCTGTCTTATTCAGTGTTTCACTTATTAAGTGTAGGGCATGTCTTTGTGGTTGTCTGCGGCTGCCTAGGGCTGACTGAGGCAAGTAGGTAGGGACAGTGGGTGGGTTCAGCTTCAGGGCCCACTGTCTAGTCTTGTCTCATACCTCCCGTCCTGACAGAATTGCCAGCTTACTGTTTTGGGGTCACGGACACCATGGACGCCATGACAATGATGGTGGACCGTATGCAGCGGCTCAACACCCTGGTTCAGGAGCTCGCTGAACGGGTCCAAGAACAGGAGACTGTTCCCAGACAAGTCACAATGACCGCCCCAGTACCGCCTGAGCCCCCCGTGCAGCTCCCGGAGAAATTTAAGGGGGACAGGTGGAACTTTCACATTTTTCAGGAGGGGTGCAAGCTGTTCTTTAGATTGCGCCCCCGGAGATGAGGTACAGAGAGTGGGCATAGTTATGTCCCTTCTCCAGGGACCACCGCAGGAGTGGGCCTTCTCCCTACCCACTGACTCCCCTGACCTAATGTCTGTTGACCGTTTTTTTCTCTGCTTTAGGCTTGTTATATGATGACCCTGATTGTGCAGGTAATGCAGAACGACAGCTGACCATGTTGAAGCAGGGACATCGTCCTGCGCCGAGTTTAGGCAGTGGAGCGGCCCCTCCACTTGGATCGACCCAGCCCTTAAGTTCCAGTTCTGTGCTGGACTAAGTGACAGACTCAAGGACCTGCTAGTGGCCTACCTGAATCCTGAGACACCCTCGAGGAAACCATGACCTTAGTCATTCGGGTAGACTGTCGGTTGAGAGACAGACTGCGAGAGAAGGGGGCCTCCGAACCTCCTAGACCCTCTCTTCCCCTGATCCCTTCCTTTAAACCTTCCCCTCCTGCCTCTCTCCCTCTCACGGAACCTGTGCAGGTTGACCCCACCAATACTAAGGCAAGACAAACACATCGCTTGCTGAACAACCTCTGTCTGTATTGTGGCAAAGCTTGGCACCGTGTAAGAGGATATCCTTCCAGGATGGGACCACCGCCAGAAAGCTCCAGGCGCCTGAGCGACTATCGAGGGGGTCACTCAGGCGCACAGGTAACGTTCATGAGAAGGAACAAGTTACTGTTACCTATTTCTCTGGTGTTGGGGGATAGATGCATTTCTGGGTACACCTAGGTCAATTCTGGGTCTTCTGCTAATTTTATTAACATTATTAACATTATTGGTCTAGTTTAGAGATATGTCCCCTGCTGCTCAGGTGTCCAGTGAACGTCACTGGAGAAGACTCTGCCCCCTTTGCCCAAGGGGGCATACGGTATATTATCCTTGAAGTAAAGGTGGGGTTTGTTCACGCCGAGACCCTTGATTTTTTTCTTATGCATAATTTGTCTTCTGATGTGATCCTGCGGTTGCCCTGGCTGGAATCACATAATCCCGTGTTCGATTGGTCCAGCAGGGAACTTGTTCGGTGGGGGCCCAAGTGTGCTTCCCATTGTAATGCTTTGTCTCTTGCGGAGTTTTCCCCTGGTGAGGGGGAGATTGCAGAGTTTTTAGCTGACTATGCTGATGTGTTTGATGAGAGTTAAGTGGAGGGGTTGCCCCCCCCCCCCCACCACCACCAACCCTATGATTGTTCTATTGATCTCATTCCAGATGCCAAATATCCCAAGGGATGCATATTCAACCTATTCTGTCCAGAGAGGGAGGCTATGCATGAGTTTATAAAGGAGAGCCCCAACTCCTCCTTTCCTTTGGGGGCAGGAATCTTCATGGGCAAAAAAGATGGTGGGCTCTGGCCCTGTATAGACTATCGGAAGCTGAATAAAATCACGGTTAAGAACCAGCACCCGCTACCCTTTATCTCTGACTTGTTTAACCTAATTGTGGGTGCTAGATGGTTCTCTAAGATAGACTTGCGGGGAGCATACAATCTAATCAGAATCAAGGAAGGTGATGAATGAAAGACTGCCTTCAATACCCCAGAGGGCCATTTGGAGTATCTTGTTATGCCTTTTGGCTTATGCAATGCCCCGGCAGTCTTCAATCTTTGTCAATGATATTTTCCATGAATACCTTGGTTGTTCTCTTGTTGTGTATCTTGATGACATTTTGATTTCTCCCCTGATTGGTCTTCTCACATTCTCCATGTCCAAACTGTCATGGAGCTTCTGAGAGTAAATCATCTCTGCGCCAAGTTGTCAAGATGCCAGTTTGGGATACAGGAAGTCTAATTTCTGGGTAATAAAATAACCTCAAACTCGTTTGGTATGGACCCTCTTAAAGAGTCACTGTCGTTAAATTGGGTTTATTAGACAAATCTGCCATTATCTGCATGCAAAGAGCCTTTTCCCAGGTCCCCCCCTCCTCTCAGTCATCCACTGCTCAGAATCAGGAAATCGTGACTGTTTTTTCATCAGTCGGATGTGTTTGAGCTATGGAGAGGGGAGGGGGGAGGAGGAAGGAGCAAGATTAGCGGGCAGCAGAGAACAGAGAACGAAGGATTGCACAGCGGGGGAGCTATTCAGAGTGCTATTCAGAGGTCAGAGAGGTCAGTGTTGACAGCAGAGGAGAGAGCCAGTGATGTGAATGTAAATTAACTCGTTTGTTGTCCTGTTTTAGTATCTTTACTTTTTCTCTTCATAGGAAAACCATAAAGACAGGGGGAGAGCGTCAAACTGCTTTTTTATGATAAAAATAAATTTTTCGGCTATTAAACCCAATTACAATGTTTCTTAAAATCACCTGTACTATTGATTTCTGCAAAAAAAAAAAAAAAAATTGACAGTGACACTTTAACCCTTAGACGACCCAGGGCGTATAGTTACGCCATGGAAGTCTGTCCCCAGACGACCTAGGGCGTAACTGTACGCCCTGGGTGTTTCTCCCGCTATGAAGCGTGCTCCGGAGCGGAGCGCGCTTCACAGTAGGTGGGGGCCGGCTGCAATCAGCAGCCAGGACCTCACCGGTAATGACACGCTGCAGCGATCGCGCTGCCGCGTGTCATTAACTCCTTAAACGCCGCGATCGCGGCGCGACCGCGGCGTTTAAGTGTAAGTGACAGGGGGAGTCCCCTGTCACTTACCGATTGGGACCCCCGCAGTGTGACTGCGGGGGTCCCGATCGGTAAAACGGACTGCCGGAGGTCTCTCGGCTGCCTCCGTGCGGTCCGATCGGCGATCTGCTACACTGAGCCTGCACAGGCAGGCTCAATGAGCAGATCGCCGATAACACTGATCAATGCTATGCCTATGGCATAGCAATCATCAGTGTAAAAATCCAAGTACTGGATGTAAAAGTCCCCCAAAGGGACTTCAAATGTGTAAAAAAAAAAAAGTTAAAAGTTTATTATATAAATAAAACATATAAAAATAAATAAACAAATAAACATATAATATACCGTAGCGTGCGTAATTGTCCGATCTATTAAAATATAACAAGCGTCATTGCGAACGGTAAACGGCGTACACGAAAAGAGGGAAAAAAGTGCGCGGATTACCGATTTTATGTTACATTATATATAAAAAAAAATTAATAAAAAGTGATCAAAACGTCCGATCTTCACAAATATGGTGTTAATAAAAACTAGAGATCATGGCGGAAAAAATGACACCCCATACAGCCCCGTAGGTGAAAAAATAAAACTGTTATAAGCGTCACAATAGTCCCTTTTTATTTATAATTAATTGCCAAAAAAAAGGATTTCATTTTAAAAAAATATATATATAACATTAGAGAATCTGTGTAACCTGCATATGGTTGTGTTCAGACTGACCTATAGAATAATTGTATCATGTCGCTGTTACCATATAGTGCATTACGTAGACACAGGAACCCCCCAAACGTTACCATATTGCATTCTTTTTTGCGATTTCACCAATTTATATCTTTATAAATAATATATTTGGGATTCCATCATACATGTTATGGTAAAATGAATGACGCCATTACAAAGTACAACTATTCCTGTAACAAATAAGCCTTTACATGGCCTTGTAGATAAAAAACTGAAAGTGCTAGAGCTCTTAGAAGGGGAGGAGGGAAAAACGGAAACACTAAGATCAAAATTTGCGCGGTCCACTGGGTCATTTTGGGCCTGGTCCTCAAAGGGTTAAGGTCATAGCCATTGAGAACTGGGAGCGTCATAATAACCTTAAGGCTCTGCAGAGGTGCTTGGGGTTCGCCAATTATTACAGGAAGTTCATCAAGGGGCTCTCGCTTATATCCA
Organism: Dendropsophus ebraccatus; assembly: GCF_027789765.1. Taxonomy (NCBI): domain Eukaryota; kingdom Metazoa; phylum Chordata; class Amphibia; order Anura; family Hylidae; genus Dendropsophus; species Dendropsophus ebraccatus. The sequence goes on along the minus strand of NC_091460.1, from coordinate 5,041,127 downwards.
AGCCTCTTACTGATTTAACTAAGAAAGGGGCGGATCTGGTAAACTGGACCCCAGGTGCAATCATAGCATTTGACAAACTTAGGTGGTGTTTCGCAGAGGCTCCAGTGCTGGCTGACTTTGAGCGTCCTTTTATTGTTGAGGTGGACGCATCCAAGGTGGGGGTAGGAGCGGTCCTGTCTCAAGGATCAGCATCTCAACCTCTGACCCGTTGCATTCTTCTCTAAGAAGTTCTCCAAGGCGGAATTTAACTACGATATAGGTAACAGAGTTACTGGCTATAAAGATGGCCTTTGATGAGACACTTTCTAGCGGGTGCAAAACATAAAGTGGTGGTACTCACTGATTATAAGAACCTCATGTATCTAGACAATGCTAGACGTCTCATACCACGTCAGGCCAGATGGGCCTTGTTTTTTACTCGGTTCAATTTTGAGATCACCTATCGGCCTGGTTCTAGGAATGTCAAAGCTGACACATTGTCTCGCAGCTTTGACATCGAGAACACTCCCAAGGACCAGCCCGATACTTCTCTGACCCCCCGATGTAGTTGTGGCCATCTTGCAGCCAGACCTGGTAACTCTGATCGCTGAATCTCAGTCCCTGGTGCCCCGGAACTTTGTTGTTTGTGCCTCTGAATCATCGATTCCGGGTCTTGGCGGAGATTTACATTTCCACGTTGGCTGGTCACCCAGGGGTGGCGGGAACCAAGTACTTGCTCTTGCGCCATTACTGGTGGCCTTCCTGGGCCCGGGCACGTCCTAGTGGTTGTCCGCAGCCACCTAGGGCCGACTGAAGCAAAAAGATAGGGACAGTGGGTGGGTTCAGCTTCAGGGCCCACTGTCTTGTCTTGTCTCATACCTCCCGTCCTGACACCATGGCAAATTCTTCAGTGTGAACCCACCCTCAAGCAGTAATAGAAAGGCCTGAACAAGTGTCCTAAAACAGTGGGATTGCCTGTGCTGAGGAGCTGGTGGCTGTCAAAATGTCATTAAGAGAGGAGGAAGGGGGGGGGGGTAATGTCCACAAATTTAGACCTCTGTTTACACCAAGGAATGGCAATTGGCAAGTGGCAATCTCCGCCACTAGACACCAGGGATAAGCTGCGTCCGGTAATTGGATGCAGCTGTCATCTTTGACAGCTGCATCTGATTACTGTATTAGCGGGCACAGAGATCAGACCATGCCCGCCAATACCCGCGGTCCCGGGCTACAAGCAGCACCCGGGACCGCGGCAGTTCAGAGCGGGGTCGCCGCGCGGCCCCGCTCTGAACTCCTCTTGCGGACGCATAGAGGTTAAGTATCTTATTAAGTGTAAAGTATTGTATCAAGGCAAAGCTGTATGATCTACTGTCTACTTCAAGTATCTTCAGAGTAAACAAGATTATATTTATGCTAAGGCTAGGTTCACACTGCGCTTTCAGCATCCGTTTAACGGATCCGTTTTTTAACGTCCAAAAAAATAGGGTCAGCAACGTTTTTTGGTCCGTTTTGGTCCGCCAAAAAAAACGGATCCGTTTTTTTAATAATGGAAGTCAATGGAAAAACGGATGCACACAAATGAATCCGTTTTTTGCAATCCGTTTTTCATGCGTTTTTTGCAAAAAACGGATGCGTTAAACGGATGCTGAAAACGCAGTGTGAACCTAGCCTAAGGAGACTCGGTGATTCCTCGTCGGGCACCAACACAGCACACACACACTCCTTGGGTCATCTCCCCTTTCTGTGGGTGGCAGTGCCACCGTGATAAGTACTTAAGGGACCCCACAACCACCTGGCAGGTCACTGACCACAGGGGAACAAGGTGTGTCCGGTCCTTTAAAATAAAAGCAGGTGTGCCACCATTCCTGTGTGCCCAACCGGCACTGGCATCACAACACAACACCCTAGGGTCCGGCTACACCTGGGCCAACCACCACAGAAGTGGCGTTACGCTTTACCATCTGGCAAGCACCGCGGGGGCATACCACAAACTGATAAAAGTAAAGATATAACATCATCCACTGTGGATTTGATATTGCATATTTATGCATCTATTTAAACTGATTAAATGAGTGTGATGTCCTACCATGGGTGTTGCTATTAGTTACAACCTTTGAAAAAGTCTGTATTTATTGTGTAAAGGTGGTGATGAAGGTGATGATAAAGTTTGCCACTAGATGTCTTGTATTTGATATATGCATTCAGATGCCGCACAGCTGAAGTATGTAAAGGGTTATTACTTGTTTGTATGTCACATGGATCTGTGAACTTATAGGAATTTGTTCTTCTCTCCTATCATCTCTACTCTTCTCTCTTATCATCTCCTTACTTCTTCTTCACCCACTCAAAGTCTTAGTCAGAATGCCGTATGGGTAGGATTCAAGACAGGACACAACTAACAGTTTTCTTCTCAGTAGCGCTACACAACACTATGCAATGTTAAACCCCTCACAGGAGAGGACAAGTCAGAGACAACCTCAACCCACGCCGTGGACTAGGAGAATCACAGAGCAGGACCGTATCCACAGACAGCAGTAAGCTAGGAACTGATGCGAATAGAGCAAAGTTGCGATAAACCTAGGAACTCTATCTCACAGGGCGGTTGTCAGGGCCAGAATGGGACTGAAAGTCGGCCCTGGCATTTCAAAAAACACAGACCCACTTACCGTAGGGGGGAAATTATATGATAAAATGTCACTGCAGAACAGACACTATGTACCATATAATCTTGTTGGACATACCGGGAGCTACAATTCTCAGTTCCTGAAAGTCTATAGCTGTCAAGGCATGCTGGGAGTTGTAGTTCACAATTGATGGTGTTTGGTATTACTTAATTCTGGGGTATTCATTTTACATTAATAAAAAATATATATATTGTAGGGAGAACTACAACTCCCATCAGTTCCTGAAGGTCTATAGCTGTCAGGGCATGCAGGGAGTTGTATTTTACAATATATGGGGTTGGGTGTTACATAGTTCTGGGGTATTCATTTTAAAATCAATACCCCAGACCTATGTAACACCCAACCCCATATATTGGGAACTAAAGCTCCCATCATGCCCTGACAGCTATAGACCTTTAGGAACTGCTGGGAGTTGTAGTGCTCCCAACAAAATAGATAATTCTGGGGTATCCATTTTACTTTAATAAAAAAATATATATATATTTTGTTGGGAGAACTACAACTCCCAGCAGTTCCTGAAGTTCTAAAGCAGTTTGGGCATGTTGGGAGTTGTAGTTCACAATCTATAGGGTTGGGTGTTACATAGTTCTGGGGCTGCGGCAGGACAGTGCACTGAATGGCTGAGCGGGAAGCCAGGGAGCCCCAGAAGCAGGCCGGAGGGCGGACGAGTAAAGTATTCACCAGGCAGGGCCGGGGTAAGGGGGGCGGGGCCGGGGTAAGGGGGCGGGGCTTTACATACTCACAGTGGAAGCAAGAACGTAAACCTATACAGACTGGCAGTCTGGGAATAGAAGCGGATTTTGCTGCGCAACTCACAGCATGAAATCCACTGCAATTCCGCTACATGTAAAACTGTCCTTATACACAAATATTAATACCCTTCCACTGCCACACACTGACTACACACACCCGTATACTAACTACAGACACCCGTATACTGACTACACACACCCGTATACTAACTACAGACACCCGTATACTGACTACACACACCCATATACTAACTACAGACACCCGTATACTGACTACACACACCCATACACGGCCACACACTGAATACAGACACCTGTATACTGACTACACACACCCATACATGGCCACACACTGAATACAGACTCTTGTATACTGACTACACACACCCGTATACTAACTACAGACACCCGTATACTGACTACACACACCCCTACACGGCCACACACTGAATACAGACACCTGTATACTGACTACACACACCCATACATGGCCACACACTGAATACAGACACCTGTATACTGACTACACACACCCATACACTGACTACACACTCTTCCACTGCCACACACACCCATACACTGAATACAGACACCTGTATACTGACTACACACACCCATACACTGACTACACACTCTTACACTGCCACACACACCCATACACGGCCACACACTGAATACAGACACCTGTATACTGACTACACACACCCATACACTGACTACACACACTGAATACAGACACCTGTATACTGACTACACACACCCATACACGGCCACACACTGAATACAGACACCTGTATACTGACTACACACACCTATACACTGACTACACACACTGAATACAGACACCTGTATACTGACTACACACACCCATACACGGCCACACACTGAATACAGACACTTGTATACTGACTACACACACCCATACACTGACTACACACTCTTCCACTGCCACACACACCCATACACGGGCATTCAGGTTCACATGAACTGTAAGTCTGTAACTCCACCAATCCCTAGCAGTGACCATAAAGAGGTAGGGATTCAGCTGTATACAAGATCTATAGGCCGTATAAGTGATTATAGTGCAGTTACATCCAGTGACTCACAGGGGACGTCTTCTCTACTTCTCTCTAAGTTACGTTTTTGCCAGTTGAAGTTGTTAGTATTTGCTTGTCTTTTTCATCTGGCTGAGATCATGAAGAGTTCTACCGCCATGAACTGTCTCCACAGAATCTGCCAGACAAACATTTTAGGCTCCTTGCTTCAGCATCATCCTCGCCTTATACAAACTCCCCATGTGTATTGTTTCACACAATAACAGTACCCCCTGTGTCCCCATATGAGCAGTTAGGCACCATATGTGCCCCAAAATAGTAGGCCACTCTGTGTCCCCAAATAGTATTAGGCCACTCTTCTATACTCCCCTACAGTAATTATGCACCTCTGTGCCCCATATAGGAGTTAGGCCAGCTCCTGTGCTCCCATATATTAGTTAGTGTATAGTGCCTACATAGTCCTCACATAGTATAGACCCCTTAGTGTATAGCCCCCACACAGTGAATAGCCCCGACATAGTATAGACCCACATAGCACCCACATTGTTTAGTCCCACATGGTGTATAGCCCACACAGTGTATAGTCCCCCCCCCCCCCCAGAAGGTAGAGGAGGGTAAGGTACTCTGCATAAAGTTAGGGAGATTTTCTATAGCAGGTGGAGGAGGGAGAGATGTTCTGCAGAAGACAGAGGGGCGAGATGCTGTACCGAAGGTAAAGGAGAGTGAAATTCTCTGCAGAAAATAGAGTGAGACACTCTGTAGAAGAGGGACTGAGATGCTCTGCAGCAGGTGAGGGGGAGTGAGGTGTTCTGCTGAAGATAGAGGGGGTAAGATGCTGAGCAGTGGGTGAAAGAGGGTTAGCAGATAGAGGGGGTGAGACGCTCTGTAGCAGATAGAAGGGGGTGAGACGCTTTGCAGCAGATAGAAGGGGGTGAGACGCTTTGCAGCAGATAGAAGGGGGTGAGACGCTCTGCAGCATATAGAAGGGGGTGAGACGCTTTGCAGCAGATAGAAGGGGGTGAGACGCTCTGCAGCAGATAGAAGGGGGTGAGACGCTCTGCAGCAGATAGAAGGGGGTGAGACGCTCTGCAGCAGTTAGAAGGGGGTGAGACGCTCTGCAGCAGATAGAAGGGGGTGAGACGCTCTGCAGCAGATAGAAGGGGGTGAGACGCTCTGCAGCAGATAGAAGGGGGTGAGACGCTCTGCAGCAGATAGAAGGGGGTGAGACGCTTTGCAGCAGATAGAAGGGGGTGAGACGCTCTGCAGCAGATAGAAGGGGGTGAGACGCTCTGCAGCAGATAGAAGGGGGTGAGACGCTCTGCAGCAGATAGAAGGGGGTGAGACGCTCTGCAGCAGATAGAAGGGGGTGAGACGCTCTGCAGCAGATAGAAGGGGGTGAGACGCTCTGCAGCAGATAGAAGGGGTGAGACGCTCTGCAGCAGATAGAAGGGGTGAGACGCTTTGCAGCAGATACAAGGGGGTGAGACGCTCTGCAGCAGATAGAAGGGGTGAGACGCTCTGCAGCAGATAGAAGGGGGTGAGACGCTCTGCAGCAGATAGAAGGGGTGAAACGCTCTGCAGCAGATAAAAGGGGGTGAGACGCTCTGTAGCAGATAGAAGGGGTGAGACGCTCTGCAGCAGATAGAAGGGGGTGAGACGCTCTGCAGCAGATAGAAGGGGGTGAGACGCTCTGCAGCAGATAGAAGGGGGTGAGACGCTCTGCAGCAGATAGAAGGGGGTGAGACGCTCTGCAGCAGAGAGAAGGGGGTGAGACGCTCTGCAGCAGATAGAAGGGGTGAGACGCTTTGCAGCAGATAGAAGGGGGTGAGACGCTCTGCAGCAGATAGAAGGGGGTGAGACGCTCTGCAGCAGATAGAAGGGGGTGAGACGCTCTGCAGCAGATAGAAGGGGGTGAGACGCTCTGCAGCAGATAGAAGGGGTGAGACGCTCTGCAGCAGATAGAAGGGGGTGAGACGCTCTGCAGCAGATAGAAGGGGGTGAGACGCTCTGCAGCAGATAGAAGGGGTGAGACGCTCTGCAGCAGATAGAAGGGGGTGAGATGCTCTGCAGCAGATAGAAGGGGGTGAGACGCTCTGCAGCAGATAGAAGAGGGTGAGACGCTCTGCAGCAGATAGAAGGGGGTGAGACGCTCTGCAGCAGATAGAAGGGGGTGAGACGCCTCCTGGCTGCCCTCCCCATAATGTACAGTCTCCACACACCCCTATAGCCCCCACTGTGTACATACATTATGTGGTGGCAGCCATACACCCCCTAGTATAGCCCCCCACAGTGTACATACATTATGTGGTGGCATCCATACACCCCATACATAGTATAGCCCCCACTGTGTACATACATTATGTGGTGGCAGCCATACACCCCCTAGTATAGCCCCCACAGTGTACATACATTATGTGGTGGCAGCCATACACCCCCATACATAGTATAGCCCCCACAGTGTACATACATTATGTGGTGGCATCCATACACCCCCCATACATAGTATAGCCCCCACAGTGTACATACATTATGTGGTGGCATCCATACACCCCCATACATAGTATAGCCCCCCACAGTGTACATACATTATGTGGTGGCAGCCATACACCCCCATACATAGTATAGCCCCCACAGTGTACATACATTATGTGGTGGCATCCATACACCCCCATACATAGTATAGCCCCCACAGTGTACATACATTATGTGGTGGCAGCCATACACCCCCATACATAGTATAGCCCCCCCACTGTGTACATACATTATGTGGTGGCAGCCATACACCCCCTAGTATAGCCCCCCACTGTGTACATACATTATGTGGTGGCAGCCATACACCCCCATACATAGTATAGCCCCCCACAGTGTACATACATTATGTGGTGGCAGCCATACACCCCCATACATAGTATAGCCCCCACAGTGTACATACATTATGTGGTGGCATCCATACACCCCCATACATAGTATAGCCCCCACTGTGTACATACATTATGTGGTGGCATCCATACACCCCCATACATAGTATAGCCCCCCACAGTGTACATACATTATGTGGTGGCATCCATACACCCCCTAGTATAGCCCCCATTGTGTACATACATTATGTGGTGGCATCCATACACCCCCATACATAGTATAGCCCCCACTGTGTAGCAGCAGCCCCCATTACCTGATCATGAGGCAGCTTACCACATACTACTTTGCAGCACTCCTCTACTCTTCTGATTGGCTCCAGACATCATGTGACATTGGTCAGAAGGTCCGGAGCCAATCAGGAGTGAGGAGGAGGAGCGTAGATGCCTGCCACTGCGGGACTAGAGATGAGGAGGGGGAGGAGGAGGGGTGCTGTCGGCTCGGCTAGGAGAAATGATGCTGCTGCAGGTGAGGGGATTTTCACACTGCCTGGGAGGGGGAGAGAGTGGGAGGACATGAGGGCGCAGCGCTGGTGGTATGTGAGCGCGGAGGCAGCCACCAGGAGTACAGTAGCTAACATTTTTTTTTAAAGAAACTGAAATTGCGCCCCCGGAAATTTACCAATAGGTGGCGCCCTAGGCCATCGCCTACTCTGGCCTACCCTTTGTCCCAGCCCTGACACACAACCATACACTGACTACACACACTGAATACAGACACCTGTATGCTGACTACACATCCTTCAACTGCCACACACACCCATACACTGCCACACACTGATTACAGACACCTGTATACTGACTACATACACACATACACTGACTACACACACCCATACACTGCCACACACTGATTACAGACACCCATACACTGACTACACACACCCATACCATGTCTACACACACCCTTTCACCGCCACACACTGACCACACACACTGACTACACACACCCATACACTGACTACAGACACCCGTATACTGACTACACACACCCGTATACTAACTACAGACACCCGTATACTGACTACACACACCCATACACGGCCACACACTGATTACAGACACCCATACACTGACTACACACACCCATACCATGTCTACACACACCCTTTCACCGCCACACACTGACCACACACACTGACTACACACACCCATACACTGACTACAGACACCCGTATACTGACTACACACACCCGTATACTAACTACAGACACCCGTATACTGACTACACACACCCATACACGGCCACACACTGAATACAGACACCTGCATACTGACTACATACACCCATACACTGACTACACACCCTTCCACTGCCACACACACCCATACACTGATTACAGACACCTGTATACTGACTACATACACCCATACACTGACTACACACACCCATACACTGACTACACACACCCATACACTGACTACACACTGACTACACACCCATACACTGACTACACACACCCATACACTGACTACACACTGACTACACACACCCATACACTGACTACACACACCCATACACTGACTACACACTGACTACACACACCCATACACTGACTACACACACCCATACACTGACTACACACACCCATACACTGACTACACACTGACTACACACACCCATACACTGACTACACACACCCATACACTGACTACACAATGACTACACACACCCATACACTGACTACACACTGACTACACACACCCATACACTGACTACACACACCCATGTACTGACTACACACTGACTACACACACCCATACACTGACTACACACACCCATACACTGACTACACACTGACTACACACACCCATACACTGACTACACACACCCATACACTGACTACACAATGACTACACACACCCATACACTGACTACACACTGACTACACACACCCATACACTGACTACACACACCCATTTACTGACTACACACTGACTACACACACCCATACACTGACTACACACACCCATACACTGACTACACACTGACTACACACACCCATACACTGACTATACACACTCATACACTCAGGGCCGGTTTTAGACTAGATGTGGCCCTGGGCGAAGTTAAAGGTGGGGCCCCAAATGCTGAAATATTTTAGCAACAATTTAAGGTCCCCATACATGTTACTCTTTTGTTGGTGGTACCTGTTGCTCCTGGTGGATTCGGCCATCAGTGTAAGGTGTATGGGGCTCTCTGGACAGTCCTCTGACAGATGATATCAGTGGACATAGGGGGTCGAGCTTGATGGAAAATCAACGCCCAACCTCTTTGTTCTCAGAGAGATAAGCCGGCATCAGATCTGTATGGCTATGGCTTTCCCCTCTCATAGAGAACACAGGAACACTCAGATGTGCCAAATTTCTGTGTATGGGGAGGACGGGACCGGATGGGACAGATAATTGTCAGCTGAAGGATTGTTCAGCCAGCAGTTATTGGAAGTGTACGGCCACTTTTAAGGCCGTATTACACGGCCTGATATTCCGCAGAAGCGAGCGCCAATCTGGTAGAATGGAGCTCGCTTAGAGAGCCTACTACAGCAAAAGCTATGGAGGAGATTTATCAAACTGGTGTAAAGAAGAATTGGCTCAGTTGCCCCTAGCAACCAATCAGATTCCACCTACTTAGAATGTGAGTAATGAAAGGTGGAATCTGATTGGTTGCTAGGGGCAACTGAGCAAGTTTCATTTTACACCATGTTTGATAAATTTCCCCCCCTATGTGTATATATACAGTATATCATTAGTGATGTGTGTGCAATCCTTGCTGTATATAGTAAACAATAAAGATATATACTACCTGATCATGTTCCCCAGTGTCCTCAGGCCTTGTCTGTGATATATACTACCTGATCATGTTCCCCAGTGTCCTCTCAGAGCGATAGCGTCCTGATTCGGACAATTTTCGCTCCATGTATTAGGGCCCTTACTCAGTTCAGAAGGTTACATGCCGGGACTGCCGCTATATGCCAGGACTGCCGCTACATGTCAAGACTGCAGCTACATTATGGGTCTGCCGCTACATGTCGGGACTGCCGCTACATGTCGGGACTGCCGCTACATGTCGGGACTGCCGCTACATGTCAGGACTGCCGCTACATGTCAGGACTGCCGCTACATGTCAGGACTGCCGCTACATGTCAGGACTGCCGCTACATGTCGGGACTGTCGCTACATGCCGGGACTGCCCCTACATGCCGGGACTGCCGCTACATTATGGGACTGCCCCTACATGGCAGGACTGCCGCTACATTCTGGGACTGCCGCTACATTATGGGACTGCCGCTACATTATGGGACTGCCGCTACATTATGGGACTGCCACTACATGCCAGGACTGCCGCTAGTGGTGTAAACACAAGAACTATTTATATGAATTGCATTAAAAAAATAAAATAAAAAAATCACTATAATCAGGACCAAATATTACCTCCATACCGTTATTGAAGAAAACACACTATATATAGGCCAATATTACCACCATAAAGTGACCGCCCCATAATGACTTTATATACACTATATACAGACCAATATTACCGCCATAGAGTGACCACCGCATGACTCTTTATATACACTATATACAGACCAATATTACCGCTATAGACTGACCACTGTATAATGAATGACTCTATATACACTGTATACAGACCAATATTATGTGTCTGTAACTCTATGGCTGTACTTTTGGTCTGTATATAGTTTATATATAGAGTCATTATGTGGTGGTCACTGTATGGCGGCAATTTGGCAATATCATTATGTGGTGGTCAATCTATGGCAGTAATGACTATATATACACTATATACCGACCAATATTAATGCCAAAGAGTGACCACCGCATAATGACACTTTATACAGACCAATATTATTGCCAAAGAGTGACCACCGCATAATGGCTCTATATACAGACCAATATTACCGCCATAGACTGACCACCACATAATAACTCTATATACAGACCAATATTACTGCCATACAGTGACCACCACATAACTCTATATACACACTATATACAGACCAATATTACCGCCATAGAGTGACCGCCACATAACTCTATATACACACTATATACAGACCAATATTACCGCCATAGAGTGACCGCCACATAACTCTATATACACACTATATACAGACCAATATTATGTGGCGATCACTCTATGGCTGTACTATTGGTCTGTATATAGTGTATATAGTCATTATGTGGTGGTCACTGTATGGCGGTAATATTGGTCTGTATATAGTGTCATTATGTGGTAGTCAATCTATGGCAGTAATGACTATATATACACTATATACAGAGCAATATTAATGCCAAAGAGTGACCGCCACATAATGACTCTATATACAGACCAATATTACCGCCATACAGTGACCACCACCTAAGGACTGAATACCACCTTATTTTTTTTTCTCACCGTATTGCCTTATATACATAGGAGCTGCAGCCAATCACCTGCAGCAATTACATAGGACTGATGAGGCCAGAGAATGGCTGCAGCTCCTATATACAGTCTATTCACCTCAACACTTGGAGTCAGCAGTGCTAATACACACACACCATTATATATATATATATATACACACCATTATATATATATATATACACACACACACACCATTTTATATATATATATATATAATATATATATATATACACACACACCATTATATATATATATAATATATATATATATATATACACACACACCATTATATATATATATATATATATATATATATATATATATATATATATAAAAAATTGAACACGAGGACGGCACTCCAGTAGTGTATAGTGAGGATTTATTCACCCAATCACAAACAGCTATATATATATATATATATATATATATATATATATACACACAGCTATATATATATATATATATATATATATATATATATATATATACACACACACACACCATTTTATATATATATATATATATATATATATATATATATACACACACATCCATGAAAACACATTATACAGATACAAACCATCCAGTCCACACACTATACACAGGACATGTAACACACACTACATTCATCCATTATACACCTACATTCATACACATTACACACTACATGTACAGTATACTTACCCCCTCTAGCATGCTGGGTGTAGTGGTACATCCCCCTCATGTACCTTGCAGCAGCAGCAGGCTGTCATCCTCACCCGGCAGCCCTCTCCTCCATCGTCCCGACAGCTCCACACCAGAGCAGGAAGTCACGTGCAGAGAGGAGCTGGAGGGAGAGGGAGGGGGAGGGGGAGCTACACACACGGAGCAGACACCAGCCCAGCGTCCTGCAGCCTCTGCGTGACCCCTGATGGCAGCAGCCGGGGATCACTGCCAGACGCTGCAGGACGCTGCCTGTGCTCTCCTCTCCTACTGGAACTGCGGGAGGGGGCCCCTGGGGGATGGGGGCCCTGGGCATTTGCCCTGCTTGCCCCCCCCTAACGCCGGCCATGCATACACTGACTACACACTGACTACACACACCCATACACTGACTACAGACACACTTACTCAGTCTAATCCTCTGTGGTGCTGACAGTCTCTTTACATTCTCCATCCTTTGAGGGGGTCACCAGGAGCAGAGAACAGGGACAGACATCTGTGCAGACAGCTCCCAGGCCTCCATGTTCCCTCTGTGCTGTGCAGGCTGCCATACTGTCATCCTCCTCCTCCTCCCCCCAAGTCCCGACAGCAGGAGGAAGCTAAGTGGAGCATACACAGCACACAGTGACAGGGTGGAGGCTAGAATGTAGTTGCCAGAGGTAGGTCTTGAGGACCTTTGATGATGTCATGCCCATGTGACCAGGGTAGTGCATCCTCCACTCCCTGCCCTGTCTCCAGAGCCCTCACACCAGTGCCAGGACCTTGTGGGCGGCTTTAGGTGTGTGGGCCAAACGGGAAACAGCAAGGCAAGCTGGGCCAGGCATGGAGGAAGGGCCCTGGAACGTACCATTACAGACCCCCTCCCCCTGTTGCTACTTGCCTGTGTCCCTGCTCTGCCTGCTCCTCAGCGCCCTCTGCTGGTATATACTGTAATGAGCACAGCAGCACTGAATAACAGGCACAGGCTGTGCGCAGCAGCAGCAGCTGTTCAGAGTTGGGGGGAGGAAGTAGCTGGGCGGGCCTGGAGGGGGTCGGGACCGGCCCCGAGGGCGTCGGCCCCTCTAGCATTTGCCAGAACTGTCCTATGCCCAGTCCGGGCCTGGCGGTTGTCAGCGGGGAACCCTCAGCATTCAGCTCATCCCAGGTAACAGGGCCTATGGCCTGTGTCACCCTCTAGGACGGGTCCCCGAAATCTAGTGGGCATAAGGTGGTGCAAAGACTCAAAGGTCAATACATGGGCACATGTATTCTCTTCTTCTTCTAAGTATTCGACCTCATCCTCCAACATCCCAGCAGAGCACAGTATTACTTGGGTTGGGACTCTCCCGACATTCTCCTCTCTACTCCTCTGATCCTTTGTATCTTTCAACACGCTCCACTACATTCCTACCGCAGATCTGGTTGCTGTATTGTCAAGTGTTTGACTACAAGCATTATCAAGTGTATTATCAAGAGAAACCTATACTGTCAAGTGAAAGCTGTATAACCTGCTGCACACAAGTACCTTTCAAGTAAAACAAGTTTATTTATGGTAAAGAGACTCAGTGATCCTTCGCCTCACACTGACACAACACACACCGCAACGTTGGGACACTTCTACTTTCTGTGGGTGGCATATCCAATAGTCCAGGAGGGTCACTACACCGCTCTGGCCATCCGTGATTACTTCAACCCAAGGGACCGAGTAGCAGCCCAGCAGGACACTGACCACAGGGGAAAAAGGTACAACCAGCCTCCTAAAATAAAAGCAGTAGTGCCAGCACACCTGTTTGCCTTTCTGGCACTGGCGTCATGTGACAACATCTTAAAGTCCGTCTGTATCTCGGCCATCCACCACAGAAGTGGCGTCACACTTCACCATCTAAGCAGTGACCGGCCAATCCTCCGACACAACACCATCGGGGGCATACACCACATGAGCAGCATCAAATCCACAATGGATGTGTATGAACGTGCCCTTAGAGATAATCTGTGAGCTCCATACCAGGTTCACAGCTGAACCTTCTGTCCCTGCTTCTTCCTGCTCTGGCTGCCTGCTCTGGCTGACTGCGGCTGTCGCTGTGACACTTCAGCTGGTTATGTTATGGACAATTAGAGAAGTTTACATTAGACTAAAGATCCTGTCACTTACATCTCCCCAACACCTGTCTGCCGGGATCTACAGCCCTCTACCTGGTATGGACTAGTGATGATCGAACAGTAAAATGTTCGAGTTCGAGTCGAACTTCGAACTGTAGTGGTGTTCGGTTCGAGGTTCGACTCGAACTTGAACTCGAACCCCATTAAAGTCAATGAGAGATGTTCGGGTTAATTTTTATACCAACACAGGTCAGGAGAAGCTGTAATTACCATCCAGAAGAATAAAGTGGATACATGGAACAACTTAGTAAAGGAAAAAAAATTTTAAGAGTAAAATACTTAATTCCTTTCAATGGATAACTGAGATAGCAGAGTTGAGGTAGTAAAGTAGTGATGTAGCAGAGTTGATGTAGTAAGGTAGTGATGTAGCAGAGTTGAGTCGGCAGTGATGTAGCAGAGTTGGGGCGGCAGTGACATAGCAGAATTGAGGTGGCAGTGATTTGGCAGAGTTGAGGTAGTAAAATACTGACGTAGCAGAGTTGAGTTAGTAAGGTAGTGAAATAGCAGAGTTGAGGTAGTAAGGTAGTGACATAACAGAGTTGAGGCGGCATTGACGTAGCAGAGTTGAGATAGCAGTGATGTGGCAGGGTTGAGGCGGTAGTGACGTAGCAGAGTTGAGGCAGCAGTGATGTAGCAGAGTTGAGGCTGTAGTGACGTAGCAGAGTTGAGGCGTCAGTGACGCCAGTTGTAGGTCACTCAGCTTTTCTAACATCTTGTATAGTAGTCAGAATAATGGCCGTTACCCAGCTTTCCTAGCATCTTGTATAGTAGTCAGTATAATGGCGGTCACCCAGCTTTCCTAACATCTTGTATAGTAGGCAGTATAATGGAGGTCACCCAGCTTTCCCAGCATCATGTATAGAAGGCAGTATAATGGAGCTCACCCAGCTTTCCTTTCATCTTGTATAGTAGTCAGTATAATGGAGGTCACCCAGCTTTCCTAGCATCTTGTATAGTAGTCAGTATAATGGAGGTCACCCAGATTTCCTAACAGCTTGTATAGTAGTCAGTATAACGGAGATCACCCAGCATTCCCAGCATCTTGTATAATGGCAGTCAGTATAATGGAGGTCACCCAGCTTTCCCAGCATCTTGTATAGTAGTCAGTATATTGGTGATCACCCAGCTTTCCTAGCATCTTGTATAGTAGTCAGTAGGGATGGTCCGAAACTGCTGAGATTCGGGTTCGTATGAACCCAAACGCTCGGCATCAGATTCCCGCTGTCTGCCCGCTCCGTGCAGCGGTTGGATACAGCGGGAGGACCGCCTGGAAAACTGGGATACAGCCTATGGCTATGGCTGTATCCCAGTTTTCCAGGCGGTCCTCCCGCTGTATCCACCCTCTCCACGGAGCGGGCAGACAGCGGGAATCATTGCAGAGAGTTCGGGTTCGTATGAACCCGAACCGAACTCGGTTCGGACCATCCCTAGTAGTCAGTATAATGGAGGTCACCCAGCTTTCCTAGCATTTTGTATAGTAGTCAGTATAATGGAGGTCACCCAGCTTTGATATTGGAAATATGGAAAGCTATGGGTGGGCTATTTATTAATGCAAAAATAATATTTTTGTGGGGAAAACCCCTGTGAAAATGACATTTTTTGCCATTGAGAAAGATTTAGCAACAGAGTGAACTCCATTCTTGGATATATATCGGTATGACAATAACACAGATGGCAAGACTTTTTTTTTTATACTATTAATTCAGCAATAAAAACTGACAAAAATGGATTTTTGGGCACTGAGTGTGAATAAAAAAATAATGGAGGTCACCCAGCCTTACCAAACCTAAGTATTGCTGTCTATGGACAGGGAATGCTATCTAAGGGTGGGTTCAGACTGAGGAATTCTCGCGGAAAATGTCAGCGGAATTCTGTCAGCTGACTGCCCACACAGGCACGCGCTTTTGCGCCGGCTTCATAGACACCATTCTATGGGCCGGCGTATTCCGCGGTCCGCTGAAAGAAGTGACATGACTCTTCTTTCAGCGTATAGCGAAATACGCTGGCCCATAGAGTGGTGTCTATGAGACTGGCGGAAAGGCGCCCAGATGTGCAGGCGGACAGCTGACGGAATTCCGCTGACATTTTCAGCGAGAATTCCTCAGTCTGAACCCACCCTTACTAAGTCTACGCTTGTCCCTAAGTCACTGAGCTTGTCCCTAAGTCCCTGAGCTTGTCTCTAAGTCCCTGAGCTTGTCTCTAAGTCCCTGAGCTTGTCCCTAAGGCCCCATTCACACGTCCGTGTCAGTTTTTACTGTCAGGAAATCCTGATCAGGAGACCTCAAATGTCATCAGGATAGTATCAGGATTTCCTGACAATAATCCGTTTTTACCATCAGGAAACCATCAGGAAAAACCTTCAGGATTTCCTGATGAGATGGTCTAGTATGCCAACATAAATCACAGGTACCCACACAGCCCCTAGTGTACCTGGATGGCCACAGTCTGCAGAACTACAACTCCCATCATGGCCTGCCAGCAGAGCCATGATGGGAGTTGTACTTCTGCAACCTGGATGGCCACAGTCTGCAGAACTACAACTCCAATCATGGCCTGCCAGCAGAGCCATGATGGGAGTTGTACTTCTGCAACCTGGATGGCCACAGTCTGCAGAACTACAACTCCAATCATGGCCTGCCAGCAGAGCTATGATGGGAGTTGTACTTCTGCAACCTGGATGGCCACAGTCTGCAGAACTACAACTCCAATCATGGCCTGCCAGCAGAGCCATGATGGGAGTTGTACTTCTGCAACCTGGATGGCCACAGTCTGCAGAACTACAACTCCCATCATGGCCTGCCAGCAGAGACATGATGGGAGTTGTACTTCTGCAACCTGGATGGCCACAGGCTGCAGAACTACAACTCCCATCATGGCCTGCCAGCAGAGCCATGATGGGAGTTGTACTTCTGCAACCTGGATGGCCACAGGCTGCAGAACTACAACTCCCATCATGGCCTGCCAGCAGAGCCATGATGGGAGTTGTACTTCTGCAACCTGGATGGCCACAGGCTGCAGAACTACAACTCCCATCATGGCCTGCCAGCAGAGCCATGATGGGAGTTGTACTTCTGCAACCTGGATGGCCACAGGCTGCAGAACTACAACTCCCATCATGGCCTGGCAACTCCATCAAAGCATGGTGGGAGTAGTAATTCTCAAAAGGGTAATCTCACCTGTCCTGGATCCTGCTCTGTCCGGGCAGCGAGGTTGAGGTCCGGGCAGAGTGCAGTGCAGAGATCCGGGCGGCGGCAGCGGTCGGAGGTCCGGAGCATGCGGCGGGCCGGTGGTGAGTTTCCGGGAGGGGGGGGGGTGGAGCGGAGCGGGCGAGCGGAGCGAGCAAGCGGGCGGGCGAGCGGAGCAGGGCGGGCGAGCGGAGCGGGCGGGCGGGCGAGTGGAGCGGGCGGGCGAGCGGAGCAGAGCGGGCGGGCGAGCAGAGCGGGCGGGCGGTCGGCCCCGTGGTGAGGTCCTGGCTCTCTACCATTCCGGAATCACGGGCACTTTCCTGATATACATCAGGAAAATGCCCGTGATTCCGGCGCTCCCATAGACTTCTATGGGGGCGTCCGTGCCGGATTTCCGGACGAAAATAGGACAGGATCTAAAAAATCCGGTCCTATTTTCCGGAACGGACACCCTTCCGGAAAAATCCGGAAGGGTGTCCGTGTCCAATGTTAGCCTATGAGTCCGGAAATCCGTCCGGATTTCCTGATAGGAAATCCGGACAGATTTTCCGGACGTGTGAAGGGGGCCTAAGTCTCTGAGCTTGTCCCTAAGTCCCTGAGCTTCTCCCTAAGTCTCTGAGCTCTCCCTTAGTCCCTGAGTTTCTCCCTAAGCCTCTGAGATTCTCCCTGAGTCCCTGAGCTTCTCCCTAAGTCTCTGAGCTTCTCCCTGAGTCCCTGAGCTTTCCCCTATGTTCTGAGCTTCTCCCTAAGTCCCTGAGCTTCTTCCCAAGCCTCTGAGCTTCTTCCTAAGCCCCTGAGCTTGCTAAACACCCCACCAACTAACTAACAAGCTAACTAGCTAACAAAGCTAAATAGCGGCATGTAAGCAGACAGACAGAGAGCAGTCTGTACAGCACAGTGAGTGGGGAGAATATGGCACCCAGAACACATGACAGTGATATATATTTGAGATGGTCATGTGATTATAGCAGCCAATGAGACCCCTACACCTCAGCAATGACGTTTCTGACACTTCTATGTGCTTGCGGCGCTTATGAATACAGTCTCCCCCACTCCCAGCATCTAATTACCTATGCTGTCTGGGCACGGGGGGACTCCGGTACATGCATTCCACGTCCGTGATCCGTCAGGATCACGGAACGTGGGAATGCAGCTTAACTCACCCTTTCTCTATGGACTGTCCTCTGTCTCCGGCCGCCCCAATGCCTCTTCCTGCCCTTTCCCTATGGACTGTCCTTTGGCCACCCCACTGCCTCTTCCTGTCCTTTCCCTATGGACTGTCCTCTGTCTCCGGCCACCCCACTGCCTCTTCCTGCCCTTTCCCTATGGACTGTCCTCTGCCTCTGGCCACCCCACTGCCTCTTCCTGCCCTTTCCCTATGGACTGTCCTCTGTCTCTGGCCACCCCACTGCCTCTTCCTGCCCTTTCCCTATGGACTGTCCTTTGGCCACCCCACTGTCTCTTCCTGCCCTTTCCCTATGGACTGTCCTCTGTCTCTGGCCACCCCACTGCCTCTTCCTGCCCTTTCCCTATGGACTGTCCTTTGGCCACCCCACTGTCTCTTCCTGCCCTTTCCCTATGGACTGTCCTTTAGTCACCCCACTGTCTCTTCCTGCCCTTTCCCTATGGACTGTCCTCTGGCCACCACACTGCCTCTTCCTGCCCTTTCCCTAGGGACTGTCCTCTGTCTCTGGCCACCCCAGTGCCTCTTCCTGCCCTTTCCCTATGGACTGTCCTTTGGCCACCCCACTGTCTCTTCCTGCCCTTTCCCTATGGACTGTCCTTTGGCCACCCCACTGTCTCTTCCTGCCCTTTCCCTATGGACTGTCCTTTGGCCACCCCACTGCCTCTTCCTGCCCTTTCCCTATGGACTGTCCTCTGGGTGCTGTGTGATTTCCCCCTTGCCATCTGCGGTTGTCATAGGCAACATGATTTAAAGGGGTGCATGAAAATGTTTCTTTTGCTTTAAATTTGGCTTTCTGTCCATGATAAGGTAGAGGAAAGAAGGTTTCCTGGTGTTTTTTTTCCACTTTACATAGGGGTTATATTGTGTTTGGAGTGTATTGTAGACAGTCTGTGATGGTGGCGTAATACTGCGGCTTTGGGGTGTTAGATGCAGCCAGGCATGCCTCCCCTGCTGTCCCAGTTGCATCCAGAGGTGTTGGTATCATTATCTGAGTTACCATTGTGGACTTGGAAACCTAAATTCGACCACTTGGAGATCACCAAGTCACAAGCATTTTTCCCATAGACATACTGGGATTTGATATTCAATCGAATAGTCGAGCATCGCGGTCTACTAGAATCGAATTTCAAACTTTTGAACATTTCACTACTCGCTCATCTCTACACTTCAGCAATCTTATACAGTACAGGATGGGAGATGGCGGTGCACTGCCTGTACTACTACTGTACTGTATATGCACTCCAGCAGTCTTATACAGTACAGGATGGGAGATGGTGGTGCACTGCCTGTACTACTACTGTGCTGTATGTGAATCCTCTCCTGTGTTGATCTCACCAACTCTAACCCATGATCTATGCTTTTAAAAACACTTTCACACTGTGTTTGTGTGCATCCGTTTTTTACATTGACTTCCATTATTTAAAAAAAAATGTCCACAAAATGTCCACAAAAACGTAGTTGACCTCATTTTCGTGTCCGTTCGTGATCCATTTTGATCCGGTTTTTTTTGTTTGTTTTTTTTATAATGGAAGTCAGAGGAAAAACAGATCAAAACAGATGCACACAAAGGCATCTGTGTATAAAATGCGTATTTTGCTAAAAGTAACGGATAAAAAAAAAAGGATTGCAAAAATGTAGTGTGAACTCAGCCTAAATTTACATTAAAATACCAAGGTATTACTGCACTTCAGGACTCCTATACAGGAGACCTGGGGGGGGGGGGGTCACTGTATACAGATCCCTATACAAGAGACCGGGGGGGTGGTCACTGTATACAGATCCCTATACAGGAGAGCGGGGGGGGGGGGGGGGTCACTGTATACAGATCCCTATACATGACATGTGAAAAATGATCCCGCCGTGGCCCCCACTTATACTCTATACTCAACCCTTACGGAATAAAGACATTGACCCCAGTTTTGGATAAATTTAGCCACAGCAGCCAACTTTATTAACATAAATACAAACATAAAATAACAGTAATAAAATATCAATAGCAATAAATATGCTACCTAAACCATCCCAAACTTTTTTAAAACGGGAGGGGGTCCTTGAAGCTAAAAAACATAACCGGCCACCCATAGCAATGCACTTAGTGCTATACTTGTATTATTATAAATACTGCCCCCAGCCGGTTACCCCAGGCCCAATTCACCTTCACCCGCCCTTTATTCAGTCGCGCCACCGACCTAGCCACCCTCCACGTCTTTCTCGGCACAATGTCAGAACAGACAACCAGCACCCCCCGGAAAAGTCCTACAGAGGCGCAAGATGTCGTAGCGAATGTCCCTGATCAATTCGCGAAATGGACGGACCCCCAGATCATTGCCGCCCACGTGAAGCACCAGTATATCCGAGGGCCTGTACAGCCGCGCAAAACTATTAAACTCAGCAAGAACCCGGTTCCACCCCATTCCGCTCACCCCTAGCCACCGAACAACTGCCGTCCTCCTGAAAAAACCGAGCTGACGCACCATCCGGGCGCATTGCCGCCCTCTGCGCATCCCTGCAGACATAAGAATGCCTCATATTCTGCACAAGAGCAGGGCCGATCCATCCAAGAACAAAAGAAAAACAAAGAAAAAGGAGGGATAAAACCACACAGAAAAAACAACCCCAACCCCAGCCACCACAACACACACCCACTTTAAACTGGCAGTAAATGAGGCCTGACACATGACCTGTAACGCCTGGACTCCCACCGACCGATACGGCGCACCACTTCCGCACTCAACCCCCAGCCCGCTGTTTCAGTTCCTGCTCCGATTCGGAAAGAATGAGGAGTGAAGCCCATCCCATCCAGCCCCAGAACCCCTAAACATCGCCGGAAAACTGCAGAAAATTGATACCGGGACAAAAAGGACCCGTCATCGTGCCTCAGCAAAGGACCAGCCCCCATCCCCGCAAACAAAGGAAATGCCGCCAGACAACGAACCGGACACATCTCAGATCCCCCCACAGCACGCAACACGACTTCCCGCCCTCTACCCCTTTGATCCGTCTTTAATCGACAGATCCGGAAGACCACCCTATTCGCCTTCAACCAAACATCTCCCCGCAACAGCTCCCCAGCCCTCCGAGCAGACGGGGACACCAGCTCCCCTACCCTCAGTGCCCCAAAAAACTCCCATGAAAATGCCAACCTGAACAAAAAAACCTCCCCCGCCGACTTACAAAACGACCCCAAGAAAGCACCCAGCCGCTCCAACAAAACATACGACACAGGCCTCCTCACATCCGCCTGCATCTTACATCTCTGAAAACCTTTAAGGGCCTGGCCCACCATGAAATCCTTCGTGACGTCACAAAGCCCGCGCAACTTCAAACCAAAAGCAAGCGCCGCCACAAAGCGATTCACCCGTGCCACCGACCAGCCCGCTACCGCTGCATTGCCCAACCAGCCCAAAATTGCCAACACTCGCTCCTGATCCGACCGCACATCACCCCAACCATTCTCCCAAGGCTGCCACTCCTCCCAGGCTGCTGAATACGCTTTCCAGGTGCTTTCCGCCAGTGAACACCGCACAAGCTCTCCTGCCCTCAGCAGACAAGCCTCCACAGATGGTCTGGGCAGGCGACCCCGTCTGTATCCGCCTCCGGGACCAACGACCGGAACCGATCCCACTGCTGGTGAGAAAGAGTAACTGAGTTACTAACACCTGGGACATGAACCGCCACCACCCAAGAATTAAGGGCCAGACAGCTAAGGACCAAATGACGCAGCAAGCGGACCACCGGAGGGGAAGAAGCCGAACCCGAATTGATGGCCGAAACCACCGCCTGGTTATCGCAGGGAAAAACGGACCTTTCTGTCCCGGAACTTGTCCCCCCACACCGATACTGCAACCACAATGGGAAAAAGTTCCAGGAGAGCCAGGTTCTGCCCACTCCTTGGGCCACAACCCGGCGCACCACCGGCCCTGGCAGTAAGCCCCAAAACCCACACCCCCAACCGCATCCGTGAAAAGCTCCCAATCGAAGCTATCCACCACCGGGGCCAGGACCAACGACCTCCCATTGTTCTTGTCCAAGAATGAAGACCACCCCCCCAAATCCTCCCGCAACTCCTGAGTCAAACGGACAAAATGTTGCGGCGCCGTTACCCCCACAGTCGCCCCCGCCAACCGCCGGCAAAACACCCTCCGCATGGGTGGAATGCGACAGGCAAAATTCAATTTGCCCAGAAGCGACTGAAGCTCCCGCAACTGGATCTTTCTCAAAGCCTGAGCCCGCCTCACCTCCACTTTCAGAGCCTCAAGCTTATCATCAGACAACTGGCACTCCATCCGATTGGAATCAATAGTGATTCCCAAGAATTGGAGCACCGTCGCCGGACCCTCAGTTTTTTCCCTGGCAAGAGGGACCCCAAAACGACCCGACACCCACTCCATGGTTCCTAGCAGAGCACTACAAATGGGCGACCCGGAAGGCCCGACAAACAAAAAGTCGTCCAAATAATGGATGACCGACTTCACATCCGCCAGATCCCGAACCACCCACTCAAGGAAGGAACTGAACGCCTCAAAGTAAGCGCACGAAAGGGAGCAGCCCATGGGAAGACAACTATCAACAAAGAAGGCGCCCCCCCAGTGGCAACCCAGCAAACGCACGCTCACTGGATGTACAGGAAGAAGACGAAAGGCAGACTCGATATCCACCTTTGCCATGAACGCCCCCTGACCATACTCACGCACCCATGCCACCACCGCATCAAAGGAGGTGTAAACCACGGAGCACAGCTCCGGGTCTATGCCAGCGTTGACCGACCTGCCATGGGGGTGAGAAAGGTGGTGAATAAGCCGAAACGTATTCGCCTCCTTCTTGGGGACCACCCCGAGTGGGGACACAACCGGGTCCCCCCAAGGGGGGGTAGAAAAGGGGCCCTCCATCGTACCCAAGGATACCTCCTTAGCCAATTTCTCAGAAACCACTGAGGGGTATAGATTAGCCGACCCCAAGTTCCGCAACGAAAAGGAGACCGCATACGGAGGAGGCGGGTTAACAAAACCGTCCGTAAAACCCCTAACGAGCAGATCCGCTTTGACCCTGTCCGGATACCTGTCTAGAAAGAGGCGCATCGCGCCCACCTTCACTGGCGTCACTCCCTTGTCCAGCACCATGGCCCCTGTTTTTCTGAAAACATCAAGCGGAGCCGTGGGAAGTCCCTCCACACGTCCCGTAAGCATGCCTGAATTTACAGGCTGTCCCGTACTTGCACTGGCCGTCATTAAACTGCCAACACAAATCGCCCCCCCCCACCCCCCCCCCCCCCCCCACCCCCCGATTGAGAAAACTGCCCCTGCGATGAAGACTGGCCGGACAAGCCGGCCCCCCCTTGAAAGGGCTGTCCCTGACGCGACAGCCCGATGACCCGCAACCGAAGACCAATATCCTTCTGGTCCCATTTGATGCTCGGCCGCACCGCCTTCCGCTGCCTGAATTGCTCATCATACCTATGCCTCACCAATTGAGTCCAGATAGCAAAAAAGGCCCGAGCAATTAGCCGGATCCTTTTCCCCAATCACGCTTGCCAAAATAGCAAACGCCTGGAGCCAATTGGTAAATGTCTGAGGAATCAGCCGGCACCGGCGCTTCTCCTCCTCTTCCTTCTTCGATTCAAAACGCTTACCCTTAATCAAATTAAACTTCTCCAGCGGGAGCAGGGAGAAAATCTCCACATATTCATCCCGCCAGATTTTGTCTTTAACGTCCTGTTTTAAATGTGCCTCCAAAGGCCCTTCGAAAAACACGTACACCGCGCCCATCACCCTATCGTCCAGCCGCACGCAGTCCTTCTCACGATCAGTTTGAACCGACACCGCCACCCCCGTCGGCTCCTCCACAGACGCCCCCCACTGCAGCCGTTAACAGAGTCACCGATGGAAACCCCACCCACGCAGCAACAGGCGCCTGCGCAACACCCGACCCAGCCACAACCGAGGGGCCCACCGCCCCCAGCCCTTCAACAACCCGCGCAGGCGGCACCCCCTGACCCGCTACACCCCCTGCCACTATAGCCCTGAGGCCAGACAAGAGTTCCCGCCAGCCAGCTCCCATCCCTGCCCAAGGGCCCAATCCCCCCTGACCAACCCCCGCTGCAGGCACATTCCCCTGACCAACCCCCCCCCCCCTCCCCACACGCTAGCAGGCAAAGACACAGAAGACAAAGACTCACCGGGCTGCCCGGGTGCTGTAAGCCCGACAGCCGGAGACTCCGGATCCATCCGCTGACTCGGCATCTGAACACTGGGACCCGGCACCCCCCCCCCGGAGTGCTGGCCGCTGGCAGGCTGGTTGTCACGGCCGCGGCGGCGTCCCGTGTTCCGGGCCGCCGCCGCGACCTCCTCCTGCCCCATGCAGCCGCCGGGGTCCTTGTGCAGGGACCCGGCGCTGCTGCTAGTTCGGCCCCTGGGGGCGCCTCACCTCTCCTCCGCTCCTGTCTCCGTCTGTGCCGGCCGGCGCGCGCGTCCCCGCCTCCTAGGGCGCGCGCGCCGGCTGTCTCAGATTTAAAGGGCCAGTCCGCCCTTAATTGGTTATTGCACCAATCACTCCCTATAAATCCCAGCATGCCCTGTCCCTTGTGTTGGAGCCTCTACATGCTTCCCATAGCGTTTGGCCCAGCCCCCTGTTGTTCCTGTTTTCTATCCGCTACCTGGTCCCAAGTCCTTGTTCCTGATTCCTATCCGCTACCTGGTCCCAAGTCCTTGTTCCTGATTCCTATCCGCTACCTGGTCCCAAGTCCTTGTTCCTGATTCCTATCCGCTACCTGGTCCCTAGTCCTTGTTCCTGGTCCAACCATGGATCCCGGCGAGGTGCCTGATATCCGTGACATGGCCCGAGTGGTCGCCCTACAGGCGCAACAAAGCCAGCAACAGTCGCAGCAGATCCAGCAACTCACTGCCGCCTTACAGCAGCATACTACAGCCCAGCACACACCACCTCCTGCTGCTTTTTCTACACTTCGACTGGCTCTCCCAAGCAAATACGCTGGTGACTCCAAGTTGTGCAGAGGATTCCTGACCCAATGCACCATGCATATTGAACTTTTAAGTAGTCAGTTTGCCACCGAGCGCTCTAAAGTGGCTTTCATCATCAGCTTATTGGAAGGAAGAGCTCTGGCCTGGGCCACACCACTGTGGGACCGTGATGATCCTGTGGCTGCTAATCTCCGAATTTTCCTGGCCGAGTTCCGCTCTGTCTTTGAGGAACCTGCCCGTGCCTCTTCAGCTGAAACTGCTCTCCTCAACCTCTCTCAAGGGAGCTCCTCTGTTGGTGACTACGCCATCCAGTTCCGCACCCTGGCGGCAGAATTAGACTGGAATGAGGCCGCTCTAATAGCCACCTTCAAGAGGGGTCTGTCCAGTCGGGTGAGAGAAGTGCTTTCCGCCCGAGACCTACCTACCTCCCTGAACAAACTCATCCTACTGGCCACCAGGGTCGATACTCGTTTTTCTGAGAGGGAGGAGGAGGTCTGGCATGAACGGCGACTAGGCCTGTCCCGTCGCCATCACCAGCTGGCGCCGGTCTTCCAGAATCCCGACGTTCCGGAGTCCCAGTCGACCCCTGAGATTCCTATGCAGGTGGAACGGGCTCACCTGACGCCTGATGAAAGACTTCGTCGTCTGGAGCTGAATCTCTGCCTCTACTGCGGTGGTTCGGATCACTTTCGGCTGAGATGTCCCCAACATCCTCAAGCGTCCGGGAAACTCCAGCACCTAGGTCCGGTGGGAGAGGTCTCCCTGAGTGTGAATGCCACCTCTCCAAGTTTGTCCGTGCCAGTTTCCATCCAGACACCCTCAGGACAAACTCTCCAGACTACTGCCTTTCTCGATTCTGGGTCAGCAGGCAATTTTATTGCAGCTACATTGGTCCAGAGATGGCGGCTACCCGTGACCCCACGAGCCAGACCCCTGTCTATCTCCTCGGTCACGGGCGAGATTTTTACCGACCATGTGCACTACCAGACCGCACCTCTAGTCCTCCAGGTGGGCACTTCACATCTGGAAAAGATCTCCTTCTACGTCCTGCCCCATTCTTCTTCCACCATCCTCCTGGGACTCCCTTGGCTGCAATTACATGCCCCTAAACTGGACTGGAGAACCGGGAAGATTCTCAGTTGGGGTCAGGACTGTTCCAACCAGTGTCTGAGGTCACCTCAGCCCAAGCATTCTATGTTGTCACCCGAGCCCGCCAAGCCTTTGTCCGGCCTACCGGCGGAATACCAAGATTTGCCTGATGCCTCCTTCTGCAGGCAAGAAAGAGGGGGAGGCCAAAGGGGGGGGGGTACTGTCACGGCCGCGGTGGCGTCCCGTGTTCCGGGCCGCCGCCGCGACCTCCTCCTGCCCCATGCAGCCGCCGGGGTCCTTGTGCAGGGACCCGGCGCTGCTGCTAGTCCAGCCCCTGGGGGCGCCTCACCTTTCCTCCGCTCCTGTCTCCGTCTGTGCCGGCCGGCGTGCGTGTCCCCACCTCCTAGGGCGCGCGCGCGCCGGCTGTCTCAGATTTAAAGGGCCAGTCCGCCCTTAATTGGTTATTGCACCAATCACTCCCTATAAATCCCAGCATGCCCTGTCCCTTGTGTTGGAGCCTCTACATGCTTCCCATAGCGTTTGGCCCAGCCCCCTGTTGTTCCTGTTTTCTATCCGCTACCTGGTCCTAAGTCCTTGTTCCTGATTCCTATCCGCTACCTGGTCCCAAGTCCTTGTTCCTGATTCCTATCCGCTACCTGGTCCCAAGTCCTTGTTCCTGATTCCTATCCGCTACCTGGTCCCTAGTCCTTGTTCCTGATTCCTATCCGCTACCTGGTCCCTAGTCCTTGTTCCTGGTTCCTGCTCCCCTGTCACTTCGTTGCTCCTGTGTTCAGCCTGTCACCTGCGGTTACGCCTACAGACCTCTGCCAGCACCATCTCCTGCCTTCTGCTCCTGCCACGCCTCGCCTGCCATCACTAGCAACCAAGCCAGGGGTAGCGACCTGGGGGTCGCCTGCCGCAGCAAGTCCATCCCGCCTTGCGGCGGGCTCTGGTGAAAACCAGCGGCCCCTTAGACTCCGCTCCCTGGTGAGGTTAGTGCCATCGCTGGTGACGGTCCAGTGGATCCACTACTCCAGGCGTTACACTGGTACACAGCAGACTGCAGGGGAACGCGCGGACGGCCGGCGCTGATGACGTCGTCGCCGGAGCGCCCAACCACCGACTGCGGCCGGCGCGTAGGAACCTAGGGGATCTGAAGGCTAGGGGCAGACGTCCCGGCCAGGTCATCACCGGGAGCGCCTGCCGCAAGCAGCTAAATGCGCCGTCCGGACAGGGGGAAGAGGCCCGGAGATGGGGGCGGAGACTTCCCCCGGCCCGCAGAAGCCGGCCGCGCTCTCGGATTCCTCACAGAGCAGGCGGCCCGACCCCGGGCGGTGGGGAGGGGAGCCCGACCTGGAGGGTCCCCGTGGGGGTTCCTGCGCCGGCACCGGGATCTGGGGGGAGAAGTCGGGCTGCGGCGGGCTGGAGGCCTGGAGCGCCGCGAGCTCCGTTGCCAGGCAGTAAGGGGCGGGCTCACCTCCACCTCCCGAGAGCCGTCCAGTGCAGGTGAGGATGCAGGGCCAGGAGACGGCCCACGATCAGGGGACACCCACGCTGAGGGGCCCGAGGCAGACCGACCAGTAGAGCCGGCTGCAGTTGAAGGAGCAGGGGTAGCCAAGATAGCCTGCACCTGGGTATCCAACCAGGCCCGGTCAGGGAACGCCACCGCCACCTCTCTCAGGTCCTGCAGGAGCTCAGGGACCAACGCCATCCTGGTAAGGACTTCTGCACTTCCTAGTCACAGCAAACCTCCTCACAGCCCACGTCTACACTCTTCCACTGCTCCTTCACGTGTGCTGCTTCCTGCTGCTGTAGGAGCCTTATAACACCTCCCCTCCCCACCAACTCCACCCCTAGAAACTCCCGCCCTAGCCGAACCTTCCACCTTAACCCACTATGTGCAATTTTCCCTGTCATGCCGGCCTCCCTTAAACTACGTTACGTCCGGCCTTTACTGGAGAGCGGGGGGGGGGGGGGTCACTGTATACAGATCCCTATACAGGAGGGCGGGGGGGGCACTATATACAGATCCCTATACAGGAGTACAGGAGAACGGGGGGGGTCACTGTATACAGATGCCTATGCAGGAGAGCGGGGGGGGGGGGGGCACTGTGTACAGATCCCTATACAGGAGAGCGGGGGGGGGGGGGGCACTGTATACAGATCCCTATACAGGAGGGTGAGGGTGTCACTGTATACAGATCCCTATACAGGAGAGCGGGGGGGGGGGTCACTGTATACAGATGCCTATGCAGGAGAGCAGGGGGGGGGGGGTTTGGAGCACTGTGTACAGATCCCTATACAGGAGAGCGGGGGGGGGGGGGGGTCACTGTATACAGATCCCTATACAGGAGAGCGGTGGGGGGCACTCTATACAGATCCCTATACAGGAGGGTGGGTGTGTCACTGTATACAGATCCCTATACAGGAGAGCGGGGGGGTCACTGTATACAGATCCCTATACAGGAGACCGGTGTGTCACTGTATACAGATCCCTATACAGGAGAGCGGGGGTGTCACTGCATACAGATCCCTATACAGGGGAGCGGGGGTGTCACTGTATACTGATCCCTATACAGGAGAGTGGGGGGGGTCACTGTATACAGATCCCTATACAGGAGGGTGGGTGTGTCACTGTATACAGATCCCTATACAGGAGAGCGGGGGGGGGGGTCACTTTATACGGATCCCTATACAGGAGAGCGGGGGGGGCACTGTATACAGATCCCTATACAGGAGAGCGGTGTGTCACTGTATACAGATCCCTATACAGGAGAGCGGGGGTGTCACTGTATACAGATCCCTATACAGGAGAGCGGGGGTGTCACTGTATACTGATTCCTATACAGGAGAGCGGGGGGTGTCACTATATACAGATCCCTATACAGGAGGGCGGGGGGGCACTCTATACAGATTCCTGATGCTCTGTCTGCAGCAGTCACACTCGTCTCCTGACTACTGAATGTATTACTTACGCAATACAACCTATCTTTTGTTGCAATTTGTTTCGTCCAATAGGATCCCCCTCCTGAGATATTGTGAGCAGTCCCCCGATGATGAGGTCTCCATCCTGGTAGCGTATCATATACTTATCTTTGATTTCCACATCCCTAATATCAGATAGTGATTGTGTTGAGGATAGCCATAAAAGAAACCATGGAATAATATAAGTGCTCATCTCCTCATAGACATGTGATGATAATGATGATGATGAGAAGTGTAGAGTATTATAGGTCATATGAATAGAGGCAGCAGCAGTGACACAGAGAGTGCGGCGTCTCCTCGGATCAGTGACACAGAGAGTGCGGCGTCCCCTCGGATCAGTGACACAGAGAGTGCGGCATCTCCTCGGATCAGTGACACAGAGAGCGCGGCGTCTCCTCGGATCAGTGACACAGAGAGCGCGGCGTCTCCTCGGATCAGTGACACAGAGAGTGCGGCGTCTCCTCGGATCAGTGACACAGAGAGCGCGGCGTCTCCTCGGATCAGTGACACAGAGAGTGCGGCGTCTCCTCGGATCAGTGACACAGAGAGCGCGGCGTCTCCTCGGATCAGTGACAAAGAGAGCGCGGCGTCTCCTCGGATCAGTGACACAGAGAGTGTGGCGTCTCCTCGGATCAGTGACACAGAGAGTGCGGCGTCTCCTCAGATCAGTGACACAGAGAGTGCGGCGTCTCCTCGGATCAGTGACACAGAGTGCGGCGTCCCCTCGGATCAGTGACACAGAGAGTGCGGCGTCTCCTCGGATCAGTGACACAGAGATTGCGGCGTCTCCTCGGATCAGTGACACAGAGAGTGTGGCGTCTCCTCGGATCAGTGACACAGAGAGTGCGGCGTCTCCTCGGATCAGTGACACAGAGAGTGCGGCGTCCCCTCGGATCAGTGACACAGAGAGTGCGGCGTCTCCTCGGATCAGTGACACACAGAGTGCCGCGTCTCCTCGGATCAGTGACACTATGGGGACTGCTCTCGTCTCTCCTCTTCTTATACTCTAGGATGGGATATATTCTACATCACACAGTATTCTGGATCTGCTCCCCAGTGACTGTCGCCTAAATCGTCTTTACAGAAGAAGATGATGAAACAGAAATCTCCTGTGTCGGCCGTCCTTGTGTTATACAGATTTCTTTCCATATTCCGCAGCCCTGTACACACAGTCCCATCACTCACATTAACCCCCAATTCAACTTCACATAAACTTTCTAACTGAAATTATTATAGCATATTCAAGCAGTTCCTGACTGTAATTATGAATGTGAAGTTATTGAGCAGTTGGCCATTCCCAAGCCTCCATCCTCCCCCATACTCGCTGCCCTAACAACCCCCCCCACACACACACACTGAGTGACAACTGTGTCCCTGCCAACTGGGAGAGGAGGGCCGGGGTCCTGGATAGAGATGAGTGGTGGGCCGCCTGTGGTAGCTGCGACCAGTAACTTGCTAGATGATACTGTGTGATGCCACTGCTGTGGTGGTTGGTCGGTGGAGTATTGCTCAGCTTTTCTCCCCAATGGTCGGTGACCTGGCAGGTTGTGAAGGATCTCTTGGGCACTTATCACGGTGGTACGGAGTGGAGTTATGACCCACCCGGACTGTCGGTACCGCCACCCACAGAAAGGAAGGGCACGGAGCGAGCGCAGTATAGCGCAGTCCCGGCATGACTGGGTTCAGATAGAACTGAAGGCAAATTACGTCACATTAGACGTCACTAGTGATGAGCGAGTACTAAAATGCTCGGGTGCTTGTTACTCGAGACGAGTATTTCCCGATACTCGAGTGCTTGTTTCGAGTAAAGAACCCCATTGAAGTCAATGGGAGACTCAAGCATTTTTGCAGGAGATTCAAGTTCGTGTAGAGGGAAGGTCGTGTGAAAACCTGTCAACCTCAGAAATTGATGGAAACACAACGGAAATGGACAGGAAACAGCAGGGGCAGCAAGTATGCATGCCTCTGAGGCTGCCTAATGGCACCATTATGCCTAATTCTGTGCAACAGCCTGGTTAAAACAGAGGTAAGCATATGGACCACCCAAAAACTCAGTCTGACACAGCATGGCAGTGAGAACACAGGGAACCATTAAAACAGAGGTAGCATATCATGAACCACCCCAAAATGAGGGTAAGGACATAGTGAACAAGGTACAAGCGGTAGCCAGTGAGCCTTCCAAAAATTATACCAGACACAGCATGGCAGTGAGCACACAGAGAACCATTAAAAGTGAGTGAGGAAGCAAGTGAGCCTCCCAAATATTAGGCCAGACACAGCATGGCATTGAGCACACAGAGAAGCATTAAAAGTGAGTGAGGAAGCAAGTGAGCCTTCCAAAAATTTTACCAGACACAGCATGGTATTGAGCAAACAGAGAACCATTAATAGTGAGTGAGGAAGCAAGTGAGCCTACCCAAAAATTGGAGTGAGTCCAGGGGCTGGGATTTATTGTGGACACGAACCCGGGTGCTGACAGCTAACTGGCTAGGCCAGCTGTCAGTCACCATCAAGGGTACACCTGATGCCTCTCGACCGGGGGTGGTGAGGCCCTGGCCACGGCTAGACAAAAAAATAAATAAATAAAACTGCTAGCTGGTTGGCAGGGGCGCGATCGGCAGGCCCCCGGCAACCAGTCCCGCTCCGCAGACGTAGTGTGATGTTAGAGCATGGCAGTGAGGACACAGACAACCATTAGAAGTGAGTGAGTAAGCAAGTGAGCCTCCCAATAATTAGGCCAGACACTGCATGGCATTGAGCACACAAAGAACCATTAAAAGTGAGTGTGGAAGCAAGTGAGCCTCCTAAAAATTAGCCCAGACACTGCATGGCATTGATCACACAGAAAACCATTAAAAGTGAGTGAGGAAGCAAGTGAGCCTACCCAAAAATTGGAGAGAGTCCAGGGGCTGGGATTTTTAGTGGACATGAACCCTGGTGCTGACAGTTAACTGGCTAGGCCAGCTGTCAGTCACCATCAAGGGTACACCTGATGCCTCTCGACCAGGGGATGGTGAGGCCACGGCTAGACAAAAAAATAAATAAAATAAAACAGCTGGCTGGTTGGCGAGGCCGCGATCGACGTGCCCCCGGCAACCAGTCCCGCTCCTCTTCAGACGTAGTGTGACGTCAGAGCACCATTATCACTGTCTGTTCCTTTGAACAGTGGTGTGTATCTTGGAGATACAATAGATAACCAGACAGCCCTGCAAAATAGCACTTGAATTGAAGTCGATTTGATTTTAAAATTTAAATTGAAGGTTAGAAAAAAAAACCCATAAAGTGGCCATTACCGGCCTTTAGATGAGGCAGGCATGGAACCTCACAAAATTTAGGCCTGACACAGTAGAGTAAGAGTAAAAAATAAATAAATAAAACAGCTGGCTGGTTGGCGGTGGCACGATCGGCGGGCCCCGGGCAAAAAGTCACGCTCCTCCGCAGACGTAGTGTGACATCAGATCATGGCAGTGAGGACACAGAGAACCATTAAAAGTGAGGTAGCAAGTGAGCCTCCCAAAAATTAGGCCTGACACAGCATGGCGGTGAGGACACAGAGTTTCATTAAAGCAGAGTTAGCATTTGAACCAACCCAAAATTTAGCCTAACACAGCATGGCGGTGAGAACACATGGAACCATTCAAACACCGGTAGCATATGGACCACCCAAAAACTTAGCCTGACACCACAGACCCAGACCAAGATGGACAATACAATTATGGCTAGATTTAGCCTCACACCCACATGCAGTTGTGCATGAGAGGCATATCTTTGGAGGTAGGGACAAAGAATAACAATACAGTCTTCTTAAGAGGCCCCATAATTTGATTTGAACAAATGAATACACTTTCAATCCTTTAAAGAGTCTCTAAGAGAGGGCAAGTGTCTATTAAAAAGACCTGGTCAATCCTGCCTTCGAAAAGGCTACAACATCCAAGGAAGGTAGATGGAACTGGTGAAAGGCCTGGTCAATCCTGCCTTCAAAAAGGCTACTAGAGCATCCAAGGAAGGATAGAAGCTACTGTTGAAAGGCCTGGTCAATCCTGCCTTCAAAATGGCTACAACATCAAAAAAAGGTAGAAGGTACTGGTGAAAGGATGGCAGAGGACACCCCTAAGATAAGATGACATCCTCAGTTAATATGGTTTGAAATGGACAAGACAAGGAAGTTAAATTTAATTTGACTATGAATTTGACTCTAGCAGTTGGGATAACATTCCCTGCATCATGTGACTCCCCACTTCTCCCCCTACCATTGCTTTGAGTTTGAATTTGACTGTAGCAGTTGGGGTTAGTATAACTGGTTGACTTGCGGAAATGCGCACAGATGCGGTGCACCTTGGTGAGCAAGTCAGCCACATTGGGGTAAGTTTTCAGGAACCGCAGCAACACTAGGTTGAAGACGTGGGCCAGGCATGGTACCAGGGGCGTAACTAGAAATGGCTGGGCCCCACAGCAAACTTTTGATTGGGGCCCCCCCCTCCTCGACCAACCACTATGCCATCAACACACCCAGCTCTACACAGGTTCTATACACCATATAAATTACACTGCAGTTATATTAAGTGACTCACAGGGGACGCCTTCTCTCATTAGAGTTGTTTCCTTTTCATTTTCTTCTCCATCTGTCCTGGGCCATTATAAGAACTCCGAGCCACGAATCCACAGAATCTGCCAGACAGACAAATTAGGCTCTGTGTAGACAGCTTATAGATTGCCCCTTGTTCAGTCCTCCATATAGATGGCCCCATGTGCATCTACTATAGTAGAGATCCCCCTCTGTGTAATCCATTTATAGTAGATGACACCCTCTGTGCATCACCTATATCAGGGGTAGGGAATCTCGGCTCTCCAGCTTCTGCAAAACTACAACTCCCATCATGTATGGACAGTCAAAAATAAAGCTGTAGTTTTGCAATAGCTGGAGAGCCGAGGTTCCCTATCCCTGCCCTACAATATATGGTCCCCTCTGTGTAGTCCTCTTAGATGACCCCTCTGTGTCAACCCCCCCAGTGTAGTTCCCCTTATAGATGCCCCCTAGTCCCCTTCATAAATGGCCCCTCTGTGTAGTTCCCCTTTTAGATGGCCCACATTCCCCATAAAAGTAGCCCCCAGTGTTGTCCACCCCGTCCCGCATATAGGTAGCCCCCAGTGTTGTCCATCCCCGTCCCGCATATAGGTAGCCCCCAGTGTTGTCCATCCCCCATATAGGTAGCCCCCAGTGTTGTGCATTCCCATCCCCCATATAGCCCCCAGTATTGTGCATCCCCCCCATATAGCCCCCAGTATTGTGCATCCCCCATATAGCCCCCAGTATTGTGCATCCCCCCATATAGCCCCCAGTATTGTGCATCCCCCATATAGCCCCCAGTATTGTGCATCCCCCATGTAGCCCCCAGTGTTGTCCATCCTTAGCCCCCAGTGTTGTCTATCCTTAGCCCCCAGTATTGTGCATCCCCTTCCCCACATAGCCCCCAGTATTGTGCATCCCCTTCCCCACATAGCCCCCAGTATTGTGCATCCCCTTCCCCACATAGCCCGCAGTATTGTGCATCCCCTTCCCCACATAGCCCCCAGTATTGTGCATCCCCTTCCCCACATAGCCCCCAGTATTGTGCATCCCCTTCCCCACATAGCCCCCAGTATTGTGCATCCCCTTCCCCACATAGCCCCCAGTATTGTGCATCCCCTTCCCCACATAGCCCCCAGTATTGTGCATCCCCTCCCCCACATAGCCCCCAGTATTGTG